>NW_023616087.1:0-25979 GCF_013339695.2 Rhipicephalus sanguineus
CGTCTGGTGGATGGTGTTGTTCTATTGACTATTCAGTGGGCCGCAGCTTTGAAAGTCATGTTTCTCTTATACTTTGTCCTCAACTTCGAGTATCCACCTGAAGTGGCTTTGACATTGGAGTTCGTGCAGAGGTGAGGGCTTGTCCCCCTTTCCTAATATATGTTCGCGTTAACCTGTTGCGTTTCTTACAGTTCCACATATCTTACAGAATCGTAGCTGGTTACATTTTTGCCTTTACAGAAGGTGGAGGAGAAAGTTTTTAAAAATTGTGGTTTCTAGTGATTTTGACCTATTACGGACCGCGGAAAAACGGGCTGTTTTGGGATGTGCTGGCAATATTTTTAGCATTGTTTCTTTTGCACTATCTTGCTATAACATATTGCAAATTGAGCTATCATGGATGAACTAAAGTTTTCCTAAAACCGAAGTTGGAAGCGCTTGAGCATAGAAGGACCACGAAATACAGAATAATCAAAATACCATACATTTCCTCCTCTTGGAGACAGATAACAGTTGACAGACCTATCCACAACTTTACTGATTTTTGTACCCGTATTCACCTCCCAAGTAAACATTCATGAAAATCTTGAAAAGCGAATTTACTTAGCATTTACTGCAAGAAACAGTATGCACCCAATTTTGTTCTATTCGTAGCACAGCTTGTAGTTTTCGTTTCGCAGCTTTCACGGCACATCGTGTGGATGTTTAGTTAAGGGGTGGTGTAGGAGTGCAAGCTTGCTAGGCAGCGAAAAATGTTGCAATGGCTTAGCTCGGCTATGCCAGGATAACGTAGCGTTAGCAAACGTTCAGCTGATTGTTCTTAGCTTTCCTGATTATCTGGGATAAGCTTGATTATGAAGCTTACTGCTGCTCCAATGACATACACATGGTATACATATTATGTGGCACATGTATTTTATTTTGCCAGGCAACTACTTCGGGATCCGTTGAGTTAAGCTTCTCCGCTCTATTGCGCCATTGAGCAGCATTTGCGCTCTCCTTGTCCATGGCTAAACCACACTGGCAAACGCCAGTCAGAGGCGCTATCAAGCGGCTACAGCGCTGTGTCAGGCGGCGACTGCACAGCGAAGGCGAATAGCTGCGCGCGCGCCGGCGCCAGTACGTCTACCTCGGCTACGACGTCACTCCTCTGGAAAACGCAGACCTGCGGCAGCGAGTCGCGCGCGGCAGCGGCGGAGTGCGCGGGAGGTGCCGGCTCCGATGCGCCAGCTGTGTGACATCACAGATCCTCGCGCATGCGCAGCACGGCTCCTGAGTAGCCACGCGAAACTGGCTCGGCTAGGTCAGTGTAGCTAACGCTACAAAAACAGGCCTAACTAACAGGCGCAAGCTGGCAGCCGACATGGCCGGGCACTGATTCCTCATAGGGTTTGTGGCATATTGGGATCAGATAACCTGTCCATATTGGTACGAGCTGCTCATTTAGGCTTTTATTTAAAGTGGGAAGGTGAAGTGGATCGGATCCTCACTGTCCCTTGCACCCCGAGTCAGACATGTTAACTCTAGGCAATGCAGCCGCGATCTTCTGGTTTGGTTAAAGCAGCGCTCTATGTCCACCTCGGACTGTATTTCACGTAATGTTTTAGTCTGCGACTGCATGCTTATGGTTACGTGCGAGATAAGAGGCGCGAATGAAGGATACGGAGTGGATTTGTAAAGGAGTATGCGCTAGAGCAGCTGCCAGATCGGAGCCTTTAACGCTGTCACGTCATACCCTTAAGAAATGGAAACTAGACAACCACCCGTTTGTAGCACGAATCCCGAAGTAAATCCGTACGGATTTCTCAGAAAGAAGAGCTTCTTAGTTGCCGAAAAGTTCATCCTGGTCCGGGGTTCTAACCCGGGACCAACGCCTTTCCGGGGCGCTCGCTCTAACCAATTGAGCTAACCAGAAAGCGAGCAATTGGCAGCGCGGGGGCGAATTTGTCGACAACTCGAAGCAGATGGACCCAAGTAACACAAACTTCCTGGTTAGCTCAATTGGTAGAGCGACCGCCAAAGAGAGGCGTTTATCCCGGGTTCGAACCCTGGACCAGGACGAATTTTTCGGCAACTAAGAAGCTTTTCTCTGAGAAATCCGTGCGGATTTACTTGTGGCTTCGTGCTACAAGCGGGTGGTTGTCTATTTTCGCTTTTTTGACCCTTCCGCCACCTTGCGGGATTCCGCAGAACTCATTTGCGTTTTGCATGACATACCCTTACAGGTAGAGCTTAAGTGTCCGCCTTAATTTTCTATGACGGCAGCCCTTCGCATTATGAGGTAGCCTACAGTTGTATACTGAGCAGTGTGTAAGAGCATAGAGGCGCAAATTAACAAATCATGCATTGGAATGACGTTCCACAAGAGAAGTCTGCAAACTGGGGCCATTAACCCAGTCGCGTTATAGCCTTAAATGGCGGTTCCCCAGTTATTTCCTCCAAATGGCCACTTTTACTCTGAAAACAGATGAAAGATGGCAGCAGGGACTTAAATCGACCAACGAGGTCACAGGGGGAGACATTTGTTATGTTGACCTTAGTTTTCTGGCTTGTGGCTTCTTTCATACATGATTAGAAACAAATCGATAATTTCTGTCTTTGTGCACTGGTGAAAAAAAGCCAGTGGCGTGGAACTTGTGCCTTGCTTTCTACTAGTGATTTTTTTCTTTTATGTTAACAGCATTATAGTCAGCAATTTTGATCATTTTTCGTGATTGGTTTAATCTAAGCTTTGGGAGCACACATTATTAGCCCGGCGCTATTTTTAGTTTATTAATATCGACTCTTCGTTTCTTCAAGGGCAATCGCGGGAATCAACCCAGAAAGAAGCACAAAGGCACGACGAACACCGAAGAAGCAGTATTGTTTGTCGCCAAATTGGCTGCCCTGGCGAATGCCCTGGATCAGTGCAAGTTCTAATCTTGTGTTTGAGCTTTTTAATAAAAAGTAAAATTTAGAGGTTCATACTGTTGCCTTCAAATTCATTAGTGAATTTGAAACACTGGTTTTAATGCTAGCACTATGCTTGCCCAATTGCTACATGTTTTGCAGATGATGGCAGATAAACTGTACCAGTATCGAAGTGTTAGTCAAAATATGTACTGAGTTTAGGAGAGAAAAGAACGCATCTTTCTTAAACCTGCAGGATCACAATCAATATGTAAACAAAAATTGTGATCCCAAACTAATTCTTACTTTAATTCTAGACATGCAAGGCAGAGAAATTAACTGCAGACATTACTGAATAGAACGCGTTGCTGGGCGAGTTGGTGCAGTGTCTGAAAATAAAAGCAGAGCGCAAAAAAGACGGGACACAAGAGACAAGAAGACGGGACGGGCGCTCGTCCCGTCTTCTTGTCTCTTGTGTCCCGTGTTTTTTGCGCTCTGCTTTTATTTTCAGACATTACTGAATAGCACCAAAAAAACCACAGACAAGGTAGAGACGATGGACAGGACGTCGTCTCTACCTTGTCTGTGTTTTTTTGCGCTATTCAGTAATGTGTAGACAACTAGCCCAACTCACGTCTCTAAACCTGCAGAGAAAAATATGTGTAGAATTACAGAAAAAGCAATATAAGAGATATTGTGTGCGATTATAAAAATAGTCTGTTATTTGAACTCTGTTTTAGGGAGGAAGAATTTATGTAGGATAGCAAAAAAAGCAACAACAGAAACGTGGCGTGAAAATGAGAAAAGCTTGTTTTTTTAAGAAAGGTGCTAGAAACAGAAAATCTCTGTAGAAGTACAGAAAATCAATGACAGACATTATATGCAAAATTACAGCGAAATGGAAAACAAAACAAACAAGAACAGAACTGTTATGTCACCAAATTTGCCATGCATTTTCTGTTTTTTTCACAAAATTTTTCTACAGTGTATATTGCATGAAACCTGGTTAACTTGAATGACATCTGCTGTAAACTTCAAGACAACGCATCGTTTAGGTAGCGAGTATATTTTTAATGGCCAAGCGCTGTTGTTGCTTCTCGCGGTGATTAATTTTTCAGTTCTCATATAAGCACGGACTCTTTTCCGGATGATTAAGTTGAGCTCGTGCCTGGGAAGTCTCACAAGCAGACAGTTTGTTCTTGTTCGTTCAGGAAATTCGTCCACAAGAACAGCTTTTGAGAGTGCAGTGCGCCACGCTATTCAAGAAAAATTTTCATTCTCGAGAGAGTACCGCGTTATGTAAACAACCCATAGAAAGGCTCGAAACAAGCGACGGAATACCTCTTCTTTTTCCCCGATCAATGAAACAGGATGGCGCTCCGCCGATAAATTTAAGGATTGCTTAATTGCACTTTTTAAGTCAGCGGGAATACCTGTCGACTCTGCGGCGCCAAGGCTTCTAGAGGCGGTCGTATGAAAACAGGCGTCAAGCATGTAAATTGGCAGTTTGACATCCAGAGCGCCAGAAGCAGAATAATTTTTAGCAGGTTCGCATTTGATTTTTGCGTTAATATTTTGATAAACAGCCGCAGTACATCTAAACAAATGGCTGAAAATTGATACTTTTTTAAAAAATCAGCCACATCTCCCCTTATACAAAAAACTTCCAATTCACAGGAAAATAAGTTTCACAAGTGCCCCTGAACTACATCAATTGCAGTACGAATACGCGATGGCGTGGTCTGTAAAACTAGGCTCTTGGAAAGCGCGGCTGCCCCCAAAAAGTGAAAGACGACGCCTTAGAGAGTGAAGGGGGAAACAATCTATATTGCTTTTTTAGCGCAAAACACGACACCACAAGAAAGAAGACGGAACACAGCGCTGTGTTCCGTCTTCTTTCTTGTGGTGTCGTTTTTTGCGCTATAAAAGCAATATGGATTCTCACCAACTAGCCCGCCAACGCACTTTGTTGGGGAAACAATGCCTCAATGAGTTCCCCTCGCCCCTGGCGCGGGCAGCGCATCGCGCGCAATTTTAGCTTCTGTGGTGTGGTGATATCTGGTGGCAACTTCCTTAACTACGTCAATGTCCCCAATTCCTGGCCAAGTTCTTCAATGACTCCAGCGGTATAGCAAGTTGCTAAAAAAGGCGAGAGAACAAACTTCTGCCGTACACCAGCAAGTTATTAAGCTATGATCGCGATGGGATTATGTGAAAAGCGTGATTGAGAAATCGAACTGTTGCCAATTTTTTCACCGTCGCAGCCTCCACTCCAAGCCAGAAAGCTTTGAGACCTCGTCAATAACTAGGACTTCGTGCCTCATGTTTGGGAGCGCTTATCTTTATTCACAAGTATTTTCATTCGTAAGTGCTCATTGACATTCACCGGCCAGCTACGCCAATTATATGCACAGCATCGCAACTGGCTCAAATTTTCTTTGACGAAGAATTCTAATGTATGAAATTTTTTGAATGCAGGCCCACATTTTTTACCTCCACAGCAGTCAACCATTTATGAAACAAATTCAAAGTACATTCATCCATCCATGAGTAAAAGTATGTTTTTATCCCATTAAATGGGGCTACAACATGCCACTTTGTGAAAAGTAAAATCTACATGAGC
The DNA here is from genome assembly GCF_013339695.2 of Rhipicephalus sanguineus. Lineage (NCBI taxonomy): Eukaryota > Metazoa > Arthropoda > Arachnida > Ixodida > Ixodidae > Rhipicephalus > Rhipicephalus sanguineus. The sequence goes on from NW_023616087.1 coordinate 5,513, forward strand.
AACTGCAACATTTTTGCCCAATATAATATACTGCAAGTATCATCTTTCCAAAAAAGTTCAGCGCACCCAAAGTAAAAGTATGCTGTGTGTTCCATAAATTCCTTTCTTCAGTTGTTACCTTCGTACCATGTGGAGAGTTTTTATACCATGAATAAAACGTTTAAAAATGCGAGGAAAATATTTGACCACGTTTTCGTTTAGCGCATTTTATTTGGCTGTCTTCCGAAGCCAAGTCTGGCGAATATGACGCTTACGCTTTTACTGCTTAAACATCACCAATGATATGCAAGATGAATGACAACTGACAGACAATCACGTCAAGGAAAGTATAGGGGGTGTTATTTGTAATAATTGTAATATAAGTGTCAAGTAATTAAATTGGGCTGAAAGATACCTTGCCGCCAACAACGTTCGAACTCACTACCTTTCAATAGCGCGTTTGATGCTCTACCAACTGAGCTAGGGCGGTGGTCATCCTCCCGTACACTTAATCTGGTATATCTGTGCAGTTTCATTTGCGAGTGTTAATCAACGCCGCTGTCCGTTAGTTCTCATTAGTGTTGCATCTTACAAAAAAAAAACGAGTGCTTAAAATTCCCCTTAATAATATGCAAGGTATCTCCTGCGATAAATCTTCAAAAACGTTAATCGAAACACACTACCGGAACCACTAAAAGCGATGTTTTAATTAAGCATGCGAATGCTTGTCGCTGTTATATATGACACTTGTGCACGCATATTTGGCTAATATCTCAAGTTCACTCTGCGATAATACAAGCAGAAAATCATAAAATGTAAATGTTGCGTAGTGGTTTGTTTTAACATTATGCAAACACAAGGAACTGGAAGCTTAGGAAATGCTCACAGTCATCACATCAGTCCTTACTTACAACCGCTATTAATTATAGGAAAACAGCTTATTTTAAGTGAGGCTGTTAAATTTCGAAGACATTAGCCTTACCTTAACGCTGTCTTGAGAGCACAAATTTTTTGAGGTGTTGTCAATGCGCAATTCGCTGCGTTCACCTGCTTTGGAAAGCGTGAGTACTGATAAACCACAGAAAAGCTTGAAATTATACGTGTTGGTATTTGTGAGCGCTCATTGGCAACAGAAAAATAGTACCGATTGTTTTCTGAGGAGATATATATATATATATATATATAGCGCATGAGATACATGTGAACGTCAGAGAGGAAACAGAAACAGCGGGCGTTCGCATGCCACGAAGTCGCGATAAAAATAAGCGAATGTTCGTCAATACGAAATAGTACAAAAAAGAAACGATACTAAAGAAATCAATGAAAAAGAAAAAATTCGGCAGATCCCACGTACCGTGGGAGTCGATGTTATGCGAAGCATGCGGCGGGAAGGCGACTGTGGCGTAATTTTTTTTTACTGAGCGAAGCGTTACGAAATGATGCTAAAGATTTGTATAAATATTATACGCACACATATATGTTGAAGAGCTGCATATGTGTTATAAACCAGTTGTTTACAGTTGGGTAGCGCTGCCAACGGCAACGCGGGTATTACCAACACCAGAAGCGGTAAGCTGATATGTAGTGCTTATACTTCTCCGTTATCGTGGAGAAAGCACGCATGTTTCACGAACCCGTGTGCATGTGTGGAAGGGGTTCCTAACAGTTCTTGAACAAGGTCATCATCACCGTGATCAGTGAGCACCAGACGCTGGTCATTATTTGTTATCGGATCCGGTCGCGATCGCGGTGGCGAGTGGTCCATGTGTAGTAAAGTATGAGGTATAGTACAGCTGTTGGAAATCGTGGATGCCTCGGCCATTTCGTCGACAAATTGTCTGTCTATAGAGCCGGCGATATGTGGGAATCTGAAGTCACTCATTGTGTTGGTGAGGTTTAGGCGGTTGAGGCTGGTAGGCCTGGATAGGGCTACGTAGACGAACATCAGTGGATGGCGCTTGTCGTATTCGTAGACTACCTGGGCGTATGTGACCTACGTAGCCAAGTCTACAAAGCGGCTGTCAATCAATCTGTCATCATACTCGGTCAGCATGAGGCCATCGCCCAGTCTCGTAAGAAATGAAGAGGGCACTGCGTCGTTCTGGCGGACTAAGTACACTTTACGCTGCGATGATGTGAATATCATAAGTAACTTTCTTTAATGTATTCCTCTGGGGTCGAGCAATGCTGCAATATAGCTTGTTGAATCATAGGAATACAAATGTAATGCTTATTAGACTGCTATAGAAGCGGAGCCAACACTGGAATCACGGACGTTAATCTGATATGACGCCTGTATTGTAGGACTACATATGTAATGTTTATTGCTTTCTTGTAAAATTAGATATCCAGCACCACAACCACAACTGACGTTGCACCGACATTACGCTTGCATAGGCTGTTTTTCCAAACCAGTTTGTAGACCTGGCGTGGCTTTGTGGTAGAATACCTGATTGCCACGCAGAATGCTCGGGTTCGATTCCTGCTGGGATCCTGATTTTTATTCTTTCCATTCGTCTGGTCAACGCTGCCGATGTCGGTTTTTCTTAACGCTCTCGCATTTAAATTACCAATGTCTGTTTTCGCCGTTCCTGGGTAGATATAAACTGTCAATCGCCTGTGGCGCATACCCGTACACCGCGGCCAGTGGTAAACGGGTATGTGCCACACGTGTCTGGAGGAAAGGGTTTGACGACGTACACGACAGGATTTTCACGTTATTCATGTCATGACCACACAGTCGTATTCGTCAAGCATTCTTACCCTCCCATGCTAAATTTGGTCAACACCAAGTTAAGGAGGCGATCACGAGAGCACCCAGACGTAGGCGGCTAGATAGATAGATAGATAGATAGATACGTAGATAGAAACGCTCAAAGTGCCAGAGGTTCGCTAAGAAATGCTTCGCATTTAAAATAAGGTCACACATCAGCAGCTTAATAATTTGTTTGCGTAAAGGAAGAACACAACCAGGAAGCAGTTCACATGCGAGCGCGCATGGAAGACAAATGAGTGCGTTTCTTGCAGACCTTTTCAGTGGAGAGAAGGAGTAGAAATGCTGACGTCACAGCCTCGGCATTGCGTTTTCCGGGGCCCACGCATATTAGCAACCGCCCAGGCAAGATTATGGGGCGCCCATGAAGCCTTTGTTGACAAGGCGCTTAGCTCACGGTTGTGGATGTTAATTCGGGAACTGTGGTAAAAGGTGGTAAAAGGTTCCCGCCTGTCTTCATGAGCGAGAATTAGGAAACATATAATTGTGTTCATGTCGCAGCGGTCTTGTGCCTTTAGTAGAATTACCCAGATAATGAAGTGCATGTACGATCCTTCGTGACAATAGCAATGTGTCAGTGTTATTTTTTTCACAAAGCTGCGCTTTTAGTAAATCACGTACTACGCCGTACAGTGGAAAAAGCAAATACGAGAAATTAGGAATCAACGAATAGAACAGGGTTATGTGCATATTTATTTACTCATACATATCCATCTACCATACACACGTACATACATGGATACACCACACACACACACACACACACACACACACACACACACACACACACACATACATACATACACACATACATGCATACATACATACATACATACATACATACATACATACATACATACATACATACATACATACATACATACATACATACATACATACATACATACATACATACATACATACATACATACATACGGCAGTCTGTCCGGGTAAACCAGCACAATACCATAGAAGAGAAAAAGAAACGGGACAAGTGTCGCACCATCAATTAAATTTTATTCACGCTAGCTGTCCGCAAAGGTATAGACGCGAAAATGGAGCAGTACAAAGCAGAATGTGCACTGCGCCAGCTTCTGCAGGAACCGAAGAATAAAAGTTCAAAAAAAGCAGTCAAAGTAAGACACGCGACATAAATATCACCCGCTTTGCAACATAACAACGATTTTTCGGTACCCCAGCGTTACCGCAGGCTGGATGATACACATGCCGTAATGAGTGGCAATATGAAAATCTTGCACTGCTTCTCTGGCATCCTTATCTTATTGGGAAATCGAAATGCAATCAGCTGAAAAGGCAGTAGAGAAATCACAATTTTACTGTCTGACTGCCAAATGTCGTACAAAGCTTTCAGCGACAACTTATGTCCGGTCAAATTTCTATTTATAGATATCACTGTTTGGCCAATATGTGCAGCTATACACAAGATAAAGCTAACGAACAACCGACGTGTATTTCGCACGAATTGAAAATAATAAAGTGACTATTAGCACGGTAGTTTTAACAGCGTCTTTAGAAAGCAATCTCTGAACCGCTGAGCAAATACTTCTGCTTGTTGGCCGCCGGAGAAACCATGACCATTGCCCACTTGCTTTCCTACCCTTTAATCCATTGTGATGTATCACGCTCGTATGACGCAACAGAGAACTGTTCATTTCGGGTTTCTTTACTACTGTTATTGCCATGCAAGTTTGGTTTTACCCAGTGAATTGTCCTTTCAAGGGTACTCGACAGAATATGGCATACACAAACCAGCGCCGTGGTTTGTGTCTTTTCCTCGTCCCGTCTTTTAGCGCTGTTTCTACAGTTAATCATGAACCAACCAGCCCAAATCCGTACCTTATGGCATGGGAATCCCGCCGTGTCCAGCTACTGTAGCCTTAGGTCTACGCTTTCTTTCAGCAGGCGTGTGCCCGATTTTGACTTGAAGGACTGTAGCCCTGAGGTAACGAGGAAACAGTGCTGTGGGACGAGGAAATATTCTCCATTGATTTAATCGGCCTTGGTGGAGAATATCAGCAGATGTGACGGCGCGGGTTATGCGGAATACTACGGTTCCTGCTCAAATCCTCGTTTTACATTGCACCCATCGACATTTTTTTGCTGAAGGCGCAGTTTTCGCAAGGTTGCCGCCAAAGCCGCCACCAACGCAGACACCGATGTGTTTAACCTTTATAAATGAAGTTTCGCGTTTGTCTGCCGCGACAGAATGTTTAACTGAAAATTAAGATTAGAAGAAGAGAAAATTGGGCGAGTCGGTATACATTAATATTCAGGAAACCTATTTCAAGAAGAAAAAAAGAAGAATATGAAAGAAAAAAATGAAAAAGACATGCAAAAAAAACATGGTTGATCCTTCCGTCATAGGAATCGGTATGACAAGTAGTTGCAAAAGTAGTTGATATAAGGGAGCCTGCTCAATATCTATGAGTGTTTGGTAGCTATAACACCGTTTAACGTGTATGCATGTAAGTTGACGCTCGGTGGCACGTCTCCATCACGACTACTAACGTCCGTGATTATCGATTAGACAAACCTTTGTGGCAGCTGTAGCAGTTAAGGGTGAGAGCGTAATATGAGAAAGCGGTGTCACAGCCAGAAGAGCGTCGACTAAGATGCATTTCGTTGCCATTCCGCGGCTTGTTAAAGAGTAAACAGAACACAACGGCCGGACTAGAGGGAAACGCAACGTGCGTCGTGTCTACCCTCTAGTCCCGCCACGATTTTTCTCGGGGACAGCTTAAGCAGGGAGCGTGGTGCGCGCGTCGCAGAGCTCCTTTTAATATGGATGGATGCTATGAGCGAGGCCGAGGCTTGGGCTTAGTCGCCAACTCGCGTTGTATTAAGGCATTGACAAAATTGCACTTCTGCTATTAGAAACGCGCCGAATGGGACGGACGCGTTGCAACGACGCGTTGGAGGAGCTAATCGCGAACGCCACGGTCATGATGCCTTACTTCATTTTACCGCTTCCAGACGGCGACACTATCCTATCATGATATAAAATTATGAGCGCAAATAAACGACGCAGGACAAAGAAGTTTATTTGCGCTGAATGTTTTAAATCATAATGCGACACAAACTAGCTCATTTAGCCATCCTGACACCGCCCTGCTGACCAAGAGCACTGTGACGGGAAAGTGTGTTCACGCAAACGAAGTGCGCAAACAGAGGCTTGTTGTAGTTTTTTTGCAAAACAAAAAAGAAGGTATGCCAGTAGCACGGCGAAATGGCTGTGTACCGATAAACTGACATAGAGCAGTGGCAAAACGTTGTTTACGAAAACTGTGCCAAGTGATCAACGACGCACCACGAGTCACGAATAAAGCGCCGAGATGCCCGTTCTTCTCGTTTGAACTGGTTTGAACGCTCACGATCATGAATTACCAGCGCTACACGCATTCTGTCTCAACGGGTACGCAAATCGTGCAAGTGTCGTGGCGCAAGCTAGACGATGAGTCACTGCTACCACGTGGGTCTCTCGGTACCCGCAGACACCCGATGGGCGCATGCGGCGTGCGATGGCTTCGTTAAATGAAAAATCCAATGCAAATCTTTTTGTCCGATAGAATATATTAGTTGCTGGTGGACGCAAAAAGAGAGCGGGTTGCATTCGTTCTGGCCACTCGCGGAACCCTAAGATGTCCTTCGCCCAACACCTGGGTTCAGCCGAACCCAGCTTGAGAACCCATGATTTAGAAGAAACGATAAAACATGCTTCGTTAGAAACATGCAAGTTCAACAAATACCAACTTGCCCAACTTTCACCACTTCTTTGGAATAAAAAATATGAGTAAGTGCAATTTTATAAAAAAACCTGATAAAGAATTTAACATGTAGCTGTTCAAAATATTTACAAAATCTACGCTGTTATTCACCTTGAGAAAGCACTTGCGAGTGTGCGTCAGCAGCCAGCCCCGACCGCACTCAATAAGTGCGGATGGAATAGCTGTTTATGAAGAAGCAGGAATTAAAAGAAACAAACGTTTCGTCGTATGAACTTTAGCGCATCGAGCATTTCAAAACAGCGGTTCGTATTCTGGTATTGGAAGGATGAACGTACTTTGAGCTTCAGATATTCCTTGAGTCGTCTAGTCGCTCGCGTCTTTTAAAATAAAACCGATGAAGACACACAAACATCAGCAATAACAACAAGTGTTCAGCATTGAAATAAACCACGCTGTAAAATGGCTTAGTTAATGAGGAAATCTCTCAAAGCGACACCCGTGCCTAAATCCATCTTGAAGGATATACATGTTTTTCCGTCTAGGTGGAAATATCTATCACACAATCGTACAAATTTCTTCTGGACATATTACGTTACGCACACATAACACATGCAGCGTTGAGCACACATGGCACACATAACACACGTGCACGTGTGTCAGTTATACCTGACACGCGTGGACATTCGCATCGTGAATCGTGTACAGCCAGCCGCAAAAGTTTACACACCACGCGAGCACGTGGCCAGCAGCCCACTCGTGACATATCCTCTATAGATGAGTGGTGATCTACAGCAATGATACGCGCTAGACCCCTCCCTTCCCTTGTCGACGACTTCGATATTTTTGTGTATATTTATTCACTCACATACATCCATGATACACACATACATACATGCATACACCCATCTATCATACATACATACATACATACATACATACATACATACATACATACATACATACATACATACATACATACATACACACACACGCACATACATACATACTATGACGTCTTGGTTGAAACGACGTTTATTAGACTCAAGGCCTCGGAAAAGAACGGGGAGAGCGCGCACACCCGATGATGATGACAATGACACATGGTGACGATGACGACAGAGAGACAAACGGAAGATGATGATTATGATCATGCACAGATGAGAAAGAAGCACATAACTAGTGCCCACAATACATACATACATACATACATACATACATACATACATACATACATACATACATACATACATACATACATACATACATACATACATACATACATACATATGGCAGCCTGTTCGGGTAAACCAGCGCAATAACACAGAGGAAAAAATTCGGCAGATCCCACGTACCGTGGGAGGCGATGTTATGCGAAGCATGCGGCTGGTAGTTGACTGTAGCGTAACTTTTTTTTTACTTAGCGACACGTTCAAAATGACGCTAAAGATTTGTATAAATTTTATACGCACACATATATATATGTTGAAGAGCCGCATATGTGTTATATAACCAGTTGTTTACGGTTGGGTAAGGCTGCCAATGGCAACGTGGGTATTACCAACATTAGAAGCGGTAAGCTGATATGTAGTGCTTATGCGTGTCCCGAGAACGCACGCACGTTTCACGAACCCGTGTGCATGTGTGCAAGAAGTTCTTGACAGTTCTTGAACAAGGGCATCATCACCGTGATCAGTGAGCACCAGCAGCTGGTCATGCTTGTTACAGGATCCGGTCGTGATCGTGGTGACGAGGGCCGGGTCCATGTGTAGTGAAGTATGTGGTATAGTAGAGCTGTTGGAATTTGTGGATGCCTCGGTCATTTCGTCGACAAATTGTCTGTCGACAGAGCCGACGACATGTCGGAACCTGAAGCCATCCTTCGCGTTGGTGAGGTATAGGCCGTCGAGGCTGGTAGGCCTGGATAGTGCTACGTAGACCAACATCAGTGGATGGGATTTGTCGTATTCGTAGACTACCTGGCCGTATGTGGCCTACGTAGCCTAGTCTACAAAGCGGCTGTCAATCACTCTGGCGTCATCCTCGGTTAGCATGAGGCCATCGCCCAGCCTCGTAAGAAATGAAGCGGACACTGCGTCGTTCTGGTGGACGAAGTGCACCTTACGGTGCGTTGATGTGGATATGATGCGTAACTTTCGTTAATGTATTCCTCCGGGGTCGAGCAATGCTTCAATATAGGTTGCTGAATCATAAAAATACAAACATATTGTTTATTAGAGCGCTATAAAAGCAGAGCCAACACTGAAACCACAGACGTTAATCTGATATGACGCCTGTATCGTAGGAGTATCATGTAGTGTTTATTGCTTTCTTGTAAAATTAGATAGCCACCACCACAACCACAATTGACGTTGCACCGTTATTACGCCTGCGTAGGCTGTTTTTCCAAACCAGTTTATAGACCTGGCGTGGCTCAGGGGTAGAATACCTCATTGCCACGCAAAATGCTTGGGTTCGATTCCTGCTGGGATCCTAATTTTCATTCTTTCCATTCGTTGAGTCAACGCTGCCAATGTTGGTTTTCCTTAGCGCTCTAGCATTTGGGGTACCAATGTCTCTTCTCGCCGTTCCTGGGTAGATATAAACTGTCAATCACCTGTGGCGCATACCTGTACACCGCGGCCCGTGGTAAACGGGTATGTGCCACACATGTCTAGTGGAAAGGGTTTGACGACGTACGCGACAGGATTTTAACGTTACTCATGTCATGACCTGGCAATCATATTCGTTAACTCCTCTTACCCTCCCATGCAAATTTTGGTCTACAGCAAGTTAAAGAGGCGATCATGAGCGCACCCAGACGTAGGCAGCTAGATAGATAGATAGATAGATAGATAGATAGATAGATAGATAGATAGATACGTAGATAGAAACGCTCAAAAGTGCCAGAGGTTCGCTAGAAATGCTAGAAATGGTAGCACTTCATACCCTTAAACGTTTCCTTTGACGAAAATGTAGTGCAAGGTAGTGCTTTCAAGCACAAGCAATCAGCATGCTTTGCCACTTTCAACGTAGTATCAAGCTTTAGTGCTTTTGATGGCATCCACTTCTTCACGGTTACAAGCTTTCGCCTTTAAAAGGTAGTAAATGGTAGAGCGTTCCTCAACAGCTGGCCAGAATTTCTTGATTTCATTTCAGTGTTTGATGTTCCCAAATTTATTTGGACACGGGGCATGCAGCTGCACATAATACATATATTGGCACGTCAGTAAACAGTACTCGCGCCAGTGTCCTTTACTTCGCAGGCGTAGCGCTAGCTCAAGTAGCTAAATTTCTATCGTATTTACACAGCACATATTAAATAAGAGACAGCTAAATTCCGCACATTTGAACATCGGCTTAACTAAGAGTAACGTAGTTTCACGTGTAAATCATCATCGTTACAGGATTAAAATCGCGCAGATAGCTTCCAAAAGGGATCGCTGAACGTCACTGCAGGTGATACTCTCTGACAGCGCGCTTTTGTGAGCAAGACGCATTATTGTAAGAGCGCTCGTGGAACAAAAATTGCGTTCTGCGAAAGTACGCGCAAAGCCCACTGTAATGATTCTGCGATGCATCTTAAAATGACAAGTTTTCCCAAAACTTTGTGCGCAACTTGTGATATGCGGCAACAAAGCATCCTTTCACTCTTTCGCGAGCTGCACTGCAACTAGCACTCACACGTACTTCAACGGGGACGTTTTATTTACAAATGTAACAGCGTACGTGCCTGACAAGGTTGCTTTCGCAGCCTGCTCAGCACGTATACACAGCGTATACATTGTGGACTTGCATGAGCAAGGTGTTCTTGATGTTCTAATAAAAACGGCGAAAATGTCCAGGTAAGCAAAAACGCGAAACACGCTCTCCGACGGACTGAGGTTCGGGAGTTCCGCGTTTGCTCTGTGCAGCGCCTGCTGGCATAGCAGTCCAGGAACGTTGCTTCGTAGAGTTTGCGATACATGGCGCGACGCGCGATGCCAATATGGCGCTACGCATGGAATTCCCTGTGCTCTGGTCTATAGACGCGAAAATGTAGCAGTACCAAGCAGAGTGTGCACTGCGCCAGCTTCTGCAGGAATCGAAGAATAAAAGTTGAAAGACGGAATCAAAGCAAGACACGCGACATAAGTATCACCCGTTTTGCAACGTAACAGTGTTTTCTCGGTACCCGAGTGTAGGACCGCCGCCATAACCGGACGCACGGTTCCTTTTTTTTGTTTACTTGGTGCGGCCAACCTGGGGGGTCACGTCGGTGGGGTGCTTCGAAGTGCCTGTGCATCGCCCGAAAAAGTACTTAGACTCCAGAGATGGGTGAGCCCATCGTATTCCTTGTCGCGGCCGGGACAAAGGTGCCCGGCCCCGCTCGCGGGCGGCGGCAGGAAGGGTTGAAAACGTTGTCGTAATGACCTCCCTGTTTGCTCAGCGATGCCTTTCGGCGGTGCATGAATGGGCCGCCTCCGGGCCGCGTTGTTTGCCGTTCACACGCTTCGCGGGCGCCTCCCAGGGAGGTACATGACAAAGCGGCCTGCTTTTTTGGGCACCACGCGGTCGCCGGAGGCATTCGTCATGTGTGGCTTACTTCAGGTGTCTCTAACGGCGGACAGGCCCTTGACACTCGAAGACGTGATCGACGAGGAGCGGGCCCACGTCGTGGGGCATCGAGCGCTCGGTCGGCACCTTTGACAATTGTTTGTGCGCTCGCCCCCTTCGGCGTGGCATCCATTTCCGCACTTTGCTTACAGTATGGTTCGGCAGACTAGCTGGAGCGGGAGCTGAGGTAACGAGCTTGTAAGTGGTGTCGCGTGTAACGTGGTGCGCGGAGGGGGGAGAAGCTAAGTGGCCCGAGGGTGGTCGAAGTGTAGTGTCCCTTCAGCAAATGTGTTTGACATACCACCGGGGTCGTTTTCGTCAGGTACGTTTTTCTTTTCTCGTGACTGCGCGCGTGCACTTAGCTCTAGACACGTGTAGCGTCAGCGGAGCCTGCCCTGGCCACAACATTAATTTACGTTGTTTTTATCTGCCTCTTGTTTGTGTGTTGCTTGGGGCGAGGAGCATGAGCCCGCATAGGTGTAAGGAGGCCGTGACCTTGTCACGAGTTCGTTGATTTGCTGCATGCAGCGCCCAATTACACGGCAAAGAGACGGCTATTCGCCGGCAGTAATGTAAAGGCGGAGCATCGGGTAATAAAAAGCGGCCCCGGTGTTCCGTCTGGCGTTCTGAACTGGGCTTAAGGTGTTCGGCACCGTCGGCTCTGCCGAATCTCGTAGGGTCGCCCTACAGACGGTTCATTTCCAGTACTTGTTTTTCTTTATTTCTTTGTAACATTTATGCTTGTAACTCTTCTGTAAGTCTGTAAATATAAGTTGTCTTGATTTTTCCTCTAAACTTCTCCAGCGTATCTCATTCTTCAAGCGACCAGCGAATCCAACGTTAATTTCCTCCCACTTCGTTTATATCACCTCGGGTGGTGCGTCTCGGGCGCCGAGTGTGGAGTGTGGTTTCTCATCATCAAAAGAACCTGAACTTTACTTCCCCCATCTAGGGATCTGGGTAACAGAGACGCTTTAAAATGAGCCCCCATGGGCTCATTCGACGTGAAATCATCATGTAGAAACGAAATCTTCATCATGTAGCACGAAATCATCGTCATGTAGACACGAGATCTTCGTCATGTAACAAGATGTTCGTCATGTAAGACGAAATGGTCGTAATGTAAGGAAATGCTCGCCATGTAAATAAACCACGTTAAGTTTCCCTTCAGTCTCTTCATGCTGCCTCTGCATCTTTCTCCAGAGTCTCCGGTGCCTGCAAAGGCCAGTCGCAACAATATGCGTATTCGTTCATTTCGAATACTTCGAAATTTAGAATAACTTAAATTCGGTTCGAAGCGAATTCGTATACTGTAATATCCATTCGAATATTCGAACTGCTCGAATATTCGCACAAGCCTAAATTTAATGCATTCTTTACAAACTACTGCACCTAGTGGCTAGAGGAACCGATGTGCCAGCTATGCTCCCGACTGTGGGCAGACATCCGGCGCTCGCACCATCGTATAGCCACAGCCATTACGCACTCAAGCCGCCATGCACTCAAAACCCTCCTATAGTACAGCCATCTGTTAAAAGGTATGTGAAATAAGCACTGTTTATCAGAACAGTCACATCTTCCGAGTCGAATTTTTAAGCTTCCCTCGTTGTTTGTTGTGTTTTTCTTTTTGTATCCCTTTAAACAGCACATCAAGGGATTGCAGACTTTCTAGCTGCATGGATGAATAGAATTGTTGAAAACATGGATGAATAGAATTCTTCCACCACTAAAGCCAGTGCTGCGTGCTATGGTAGTCTGCTAATACAAAGCATTCACCGCAATCAATATCAGTACCACTGCATCTAAAGTTTCACTATACACACAACAGACTTTTACATGGGTCAGGCACCGAACTCACAAGTTGCAGTGCAGGTCAACGACCCCATGGCTGATAAGCTGCACAAGCAGCAGGGCCCAGTCGGTGGTGAGGCTTGTGTTGCGCTGAATCATGTCGAACATGCCCCCCACAAGGCTTAGCCTCAGCAACAGTGCCTCGTGCAGTAGCAGCCGACTCTTCAAGTCCTCTGCTATAGGCTTCTCCTGCACGTGCCAAACAATTTTCTCACGTGAGAGCGACTATGAGACACATGCTGGCATGGGCATCCTTTTTATAGAGATTACAACAGTATGTATTATTTGAACTGTCTCATAGCTAATTTTAATTGCCCTTTTGGTGCTGCAATACTCTGGACACAGAAATCTCCCTAAAACAAAAATTTTCCCTAAATGCTCGAGGTTTGGAGCACCAGTGATGTAACAGGGAGCCTTCGTGTCAGAGACACCCATACAGCTTATGCCATACATTTTTAACAGAAAAATAATTCACTAGGAATGACAAAAAGTTTTGCTAGTTGGTAGGGATTCATCAGGAGATAAGGAAGGCGCACAAACAAGAATACAAGAGAGGAGAACCAGAAAACATAATCTGCTTCTCTCCTCTTTCATCTCTGATAATAAACAATAATAATAATAATAATAATAATAATAATAATAATAATAATTGTTGAGGTTTAACATCCCAAAACCACGATATTATTATGAGGGATGCCATAGTGGAGGGCTCCAAAAATTTCGACCACTTAGGGTTCTTTAACGTGCACCCAAATCTCAGTACACAGGCCTCGAGCACTTTCACCTCCATCAAAAATGCGGCCGCCGCGGCCGGCATTCGATCTCGCAGCCTTCGGGTCAGCGGTCGAGCACCATAACCACTAGACCACCGTGGCAGGTATCTCTGATAATACTACAGATATGCACAGGTTTGGGCTGCATGATTCTCCACTGAAGTGCAGTGCACAAAAAGAACAAAAGGCAGAAGACAAGCAAGAAGGACAAGCTTTAACTTTCAAGTGACCTTACTGGTCACACGTATTGTATTAGAAAATTACTAGGGATGGGCGAATAGTAAATTTGAGGTTCGAAGCGAATCCGAAGCGAATAGTGATTTGGTCGAATAATTTCGAATCGAATAGTTCTAATAGTGTTTACCACATATTATTAAGAAAAATTAGCACTTTTGTCATGACCCTTGCCCAATATTTTTAAGAATTCGAACTAGGTATGAGTGAATGTCACTTTTCTTGGTTTGAAATGAAATGGAAGAAACCTTGAATAATATCAAGATTTGAATAGCAGTAGGGTGCAAGTTATAAGTGGTACAATACGTTACAATTTAAGAATGACTTTACTTAGCACATATAAGCCCATATAACACGCTTTTAAACTTAAAAAAAATATATACATTTAACCTTGAAGTGTGGCTTCGTGGCAATGCAGATTCCCCCCTGGATATGTGGTTTCACGGCACAGCAACCCAAAGCTGCAGTGAAACCACCTTTACAGGGGGTTATGTGCGGTCAAACATACATACTATATTCGTTCATTTCGAATACTTCGAAATTTCGAATAACATAAATTCGTATCGAAGCGAATTCGAATACTTTAATATTTGTTCGAATATTCGAAACGCTCGAATATTCGCCCATCCCTAAAAATTGCCAATTAACCTTTTTCAATGCCTAGTACACCACTCTTAAAGGGGCCCTCCAACACTCTTCAACACCCATTTTTTACTCATGGGTTGCGTAGACTGAAGCACGGACAGGTTAGTGCAGCAAGAACGGCAGCGATAGTGGCACTCAGTCCGAAGTTATTCGATCTAGAAAATTAAAAATACAAGAAAAAAAAATGTCTACCCTAAACTCAATTTTCGCGGGGTCACATGACCGCATTTCACTCGCCCTGTGACATTTCAGTGTCCCAATGAAATGAGCTGAAAGCTTCTACGTAGGGGAAGCTTGCACACCGTTGTTACTTGTCCTTCTCAACGTATTGTTGACGTCGTTGCCATAGTAACAAATGTAGTGCCTGACACCTGACTTGTCAGAACTTGAGCAGGCGCTACTGCTTCGAAGCAAGGCTGGCAAGGCTTTTTGTCTGCTGTTCCTTACAACAACATTCCATGTCATTCTCTCCCCTTATTCTGAGAAGGGAAATTGTGGAGCGGCAAGGGCGGTGAAACACGCTCGCCACTACGCAGGTTGTTCGGTGAGCAGCCTGATGAATTACATTACAAAGTCATTCAACGAAGAGGATTACTTGCACCGCTTCAACAACAATCAAGAGCCTATCGCACGTGCGGAAAAAGGCAGCTCGCAAACGTACAGACGCAAACAGAGGAAAGAGGGACAAGCGTTTCGTATGGACATCCGACCGGCGCAGGTAAAAAAAAACCAGAGGCGAAATGGCAGCCAGCACCTGTCGTGCTTTGTGGTTGTAGTGATCTATTTTGTTGTGACAGCGTCTATTTGGAGTTCATTGAAAAAGCACAAAAAGAAAAACGAAACCCAATAGTAATCTCAACTTTGGTGCCACGCCACGATCACTTCTAATGTTACATTTATCCAATCATAGGCTGGCGCACATCATCCTCATTTCCGCCCGCAATAGTTCTGGCGAGCGCCACTTCGCACTGATGCGGTTAGCAGCGATGTAGCGACTTTATTGCATGATTAAAATACTAAATCATTTTATATCGGTGCTTAGACCTAAGCTAAAATTATCCCCAGCCATCAGTCTACGCAACCCACAAGTAAAAAATGGGGGGGTTGAATAGTGTTGGAGGGCCCCTTTAACATGAGAGGAGACGTGGTAAGCCAGTAAAGGCACAATATAGAAAGGTAGGTGACATTATCTGGAATTTGCCGCATCCTGTAGGTGTGATGCTGTGTAGTATTCTGATGGTGACTGCTCAAGCCCAGTTTATCAGCAAAAATGAACTACACTAAAGGATCCAAAGACTGAATTTACGAAAATGGCCCAAATAATATGCCTAAGTACTTCTGAAATCCATGGCCCCACCTTTTCATATCAGCACTGAGATTGTGCATAAACTTAAAAATGAAAGGCAGTTTGGCCTTCTGTTTTTCTTCAGGTAATCTTTTACTTCAACGCTAGCAAAAACATGGAAGTGGAAAAATTTATCTCATCTAAACTGATTTAGAGTGACTCTTTGGCTTTGCTTTACAGTGCACCCAAAGCCCAATATAGTACAAGTGTTTTTGCATTCCACTATCACTCTTCCACTTTCATGAGAATGCAGTCATTGAATGTGTGCTCTTGTGCTCAATAGCCTAAGGCTAAGGCCACTTAATCACTGCAGCATGTAAGAAAGACAAAGAAAGCCACATTTAGCTCTACTCACATCCTTGGAGATGTGGACACACTGCGAGAGCTGCGAGTGGAGAGAGTTGAGCAGGCCTTCCCGCTGTTCATCCTGGCCCTTGAGGCACATGAGCACCAGTGACAGGAATGGCTGGTGACTCAGTAGGGACGCACTGCAGATACGAGAGGTATTCCATCCAATCACATATAAAGTGTGCCAGATCCCAAGCTCTGCTCCTACTCCATGTATCCCCTCAAAGCTGTGGCGTTAATATTTGAAGGGTAAAGAAATTTCAGAAGAAGCTAAGCAGCTGGTCGAGCGCTTACTTTGGTCGAGCGCTTAATTTATAATCGAATATTTTATAAACTGAGAGTTGGGCAACACTGGTGCACTCGTGAGCTGTGACGTTACAAGCTGCTTGCTGCGCGAGCACCTGCATTCCGGCGAACGATTCTGTTCCATGATCAGCTGCACATGAAAACGAGCTAGTTCAGCTTTTCTTGAGCTTCGCATTGAAAGTGAACGACTTGCAGCAGCTGAAACTTTGGTAGAAGACGGCGGCTCCGCTGCATGCTGCACATGACGTCACACACGCCATGGCAAAATGGCAGTCGCCGGCAGTGGGCGGGGTTTATATCTGGCGACTTCTAGGGCTTATTTTGCACTAAAATACTCTTGTACAGTGCATTCTGCATACATGTATAGGCACAAGAGACCCTCTACTTCTATTTTTCAGTGGAAACTGCAAATTGTTGGGTGACCATATCATGGCCCCTTAAAGGGACATTAACATGGCATTAAAGACTGAGAGCAAACAGGTGTAGCTGATGGTCCACTTGAAGGAAGGTCAAAATTAAATGAAGCAGGCAGCCAGGTCAGGGAATGAAGCTGAGGATGGCAGCGGAAGAACATTTAGAAGCATAAGATATAGTTGGCTGATGCAAGAAAGGTTGGAGGTCTTTGGAAAAAGACATTCAGCAGTGCACATAAAAACAAGAAATGATTATGATTCACAGAGGCCACACTGTGAAAGTCAGTTGATTGAAGTTGATTGACACACCAGAGTTAACCAATGAAAAGATTTTCTTCTGTGGTTATCTATCAAGTCATAAACAATAGGGGTGTATAAGTACTCAAATATGAGAACTCAAATCAAATATATAGTGAACATTGATATTATTCAACTAAAAAATCAAATATCTATTAGAGTAGAATCAAGCGGAATGTTACCTTAAACGAAACAAATGTCTCTAAATTGGTTGGATTTGGACGTCAGGTGCTGCACCCCTGTAGATATTTTTAGGTGAATGAAAGTCCTGTTAATTAAATGGCACATATTACCCTGGTCCCTTTAGGTTCCATAGAGATTCTATTGTATATGTATACTGTTACAGTGCAGTCCACTTATAACGATACCACATATAACGACATATCGGTTATAACGATGGGTCGAGTTATGTGTGTCATTTTATGCATTAAGTCTATGAGGAAAAAAACCATATATAACGATATGTTATTGGCCGCATATCGGATATAACGATCGAAATTTGCCGTCTGGCCGGCATTTTCTGTGTATAATAATCGTTACATATGCGTTTCCAAGTTCCCCTGAAACGAACGATGCCGAGACGGGGCGAAACGTTCACCTACGCGAGTTCGTATCTGCCGCCATTTCCGCGCTGCGTGCGCCGCACGCCCGCCCGCGGAGCCCACGCGCAGAGTGCCATCGCGAGCTTGCGCAGCGCACCACAAGATGGCGCTAGCCGCTTCACGTTGTTAAAGTACATGTTGTGCCTCGCTGCTCGCGCGTGGCCCACAGTCGCACCGAAAGGAGAGGAAGAAAAGAAAAAAAGAAAGGCGAAAAGCAAGTTGGCGCGCCGCTCCGGCGTCCCAAAGAATTACTACGGTCCCTAGAATATACTGGCTAGTCTGCCGTCTCCGCGCCGTCCCCATGCAAGGCCGCGTCCGCGCAATGGATGCTTGCGCAGGGGGCGCTGCGGTCCATCGGAGCACCTGCACGGTGCATGTCGCGCAGGAGGAATCGGTGGAGTATCGCGCCTTGTCTTTTATTTTGCGCTCCCGCATGAACTCCACGTTTTCGTTCTGTTCGCGTGGGCACAGACTGGAACATCTTGAACCGACCAAACATTGCATTCAATGTCGTCTCTTGTCTGGACACTGCCGTGATCACACTAAGATCAGTGGTGGATCCAGACACTCATTTAATACTCGAAGCAAAACCAAAGGGCCAAAAATTGGCTTTTATTTTTTTTCTTAAGGAGTTAACTGTTATCACAAGACTGCCATCATTATATATATATGCTGTTAAATTGTCCTTACGAAGGTACCAAACATTTCTAAGATCAGTTTTTAATAAGCAAACAATTCTGAGAGTAAGAACGTTACTTCAGATATATTTAGTGTGCTAAGTCTCGTAATCATAAAGGTTGGTTCTCGATGTGTTACGGAAACAATAAACGCAATGCAGTTCTCAGAATGGGTGAGTATATTAAATACAGACATTGTAATGTTGGAGATTTTTTTTTAACAATAAGCTAAGTTCATGCAATTTCGCTCCAAGTGTTATTAGATCTATTTACTGTCCTACAATATATATATAGACAAAGCTTTATTTTTGTCCAAGCTTGTTGCGGTCCAGGGAGGCGGCAGCCGGGGGACTATATGGCTATAGTGCCTAGAATGTACTGTATATTCTAGGCACTATAATATAGCTCTACAATGACGCCACAAATAAGTTGCGCCTCCAACAGGCTGAGACATTTGCAGCAGAAGCTTGGCACATCAGAACCATGTGTATCAGCCGAAGAACAGACATATGGTATCTTTTCCACGAGTACCTTGCCACAAGGTTCGAAATTATAAAATGAAAGGGGTGTTGGCTTTCATAATGTGCGTTGTATTTGGTTTTTTGCTCCTCCAGTGAAAATATATAGAGAGAAGGGGCGCTATTTTCTGCCTCCCGTCGTGGGGGCACGGAAAATATATAGGTTCGTTCTTTAATGACATTGTTGCATGCCGAAATGAGCGGGAAATAGGCTCGAAGCGCAGCGCAAGAACACATTCGCGGCACAAAAAATACTCATTCGCGGCACAAGAAATAATCAGATGTGTCGTTCAATGTCAGTTTGTCGACTGCTAGCGCCCACTGCACATGTTTCGCGCTGCTTATTTCTTTCGTTTGCGTTTTTTTTTAGGTATAGAGATAGCTGACCGTTCTCTCGCATCGTAGTACAAGGTATTCAAAATCGGTTACATTTCCAAAACAGCGAACACACATGACAGACTCGCGCTGCTTTTCGCCTTTCGGCTATTCACGTTTAGGTTGTTCTTTGGTATAGGTCTCCCTTTCGTAAGCGGGTAGCGAGCACACATGTCCTCATGAAAGTATCAAAATATAAACACTATTTTTTATACGCTTTAGACCACCGAAAAAGAGCCTAAAGTGTCCCTCCAACAAGCGACGAGGATTCATCCCTGTACAATGTCATTAGGGGGTCATTATGGGGTTATTTTTGTATTCCGACAAGGCCGAGATAGCTTTTGGCCCCGTGGAGCCAACTCAAAGCTTTATTAAAGATATGAACAGGTTAATTAGAATAATGACCTCCCGAACGCCAAAAAAAGCCCTCTACCCAAATTCGCCTAACTGTGCGTTTCTGAAAGAATTTCTGGGTTATTTAAAAGAATGGGAGACACATGCCACAAACACAATTGGCGGTTTCCTTTCATCGAGCACAGCAGAAGGGCTCCGTGTCACAATTGACAGCACAGTGCAGCTGCTCGAATTCCTCAGGTCTGCTGGTTTTAGATATTTGATGACCTCAAATTTAAGCCAGGACAAGCTGGAAAATATATTTGGAATTGTTCGGCAGTCTTCTGGCACAAATGATCATCCCACTGCTGCTCAGTTTTTGATTACTATAAATGCCCTTGCATTTTACAACCTCGCAAGACCACCAAAGTCGGGGAACTGTTCGCTGCAAGTCATCAGCTATCTTTTATCTGGGAATGACATGAAGTCACACACGCCTGCCACAATTGACGTCGTTGACAGCCTCATTGATGGTGGAGACTTCAGTGGCGCGGAGACTGCACTAGCGTCAGGCACAGACCACAGTGCATACGTGGAAAAAAACCCACGATATGCTGACTTATTACATTGCTGGTTATGTGGCGCGTAAGACACTAAGA
>NW_023616088.1:0-55963 GCF_013339695.2 Rhipicephalus sanguineus
AAAGCTACTTGTATATAAAACACATTCGATGGTACAAATCTGCCCGCACAAGCTCAAAAATGTGTTGGCTACCGTCCTAAATAAATAAATAAATAAATAATAAATAAATAAATAAATAAATAAATATTTTTTATCCGCATGTTGATGGTTGAGCCTGACTCTGGCTTTTCTTAGCGCTATTGGATAGTGTAGCAGAGCGCTTAGCATCTTAGCGGATATGACTTCCTACTCAAATCTTGCCGTATTTTCCATTTCCTTCCCATTCAAAGGCGCCTGTTATTCGTTCCTTTAGATCCGAACAAAACTGCGCCATCACGGACCAAACGACGGAACTGCACGGTGCGGCAACGACCCCATTTTTGTATCCAGGCGTAGCTCTTTGAAGCGTGGCGACGAGGCCCTGTGTATGTATACGATAAGAGCGCCAGCTATACGATGCGGCCCATTCCGCTCTGATGGCCTGTCATAAATTAAAGCGGGCAACAGGCACGCAAAGCCACAGAGTGGCGCTAGATCCGGATATAATTGAGAATGTTTGCTTCCGCTCGTCTCTTTACCGCTTCGTTTTCAGCGGCTTGTGTGGCCGAACATTTTCAAAGAATAAACGCTGCCTCGTGTGCTCAACTGGCATGGCGGTTGGTACACGATGGCACACTTATGGCACCACAATTTTGCGCTTGCGTCGCACAGAACGAGGCGTGGCCGCAAAATTAGCCCAGTGCGTTTACTTGCGCCGCTATGGGGTATTTCGCTGTTATTGAGATCTTGTACCGCGTATTGCACGGTGATTACGATAGTAGCGCGGAAGCCTAATGTTTCAGTTTCGACCTACGACAGCCCCGCTGTTTAGTTTTATTGTTTCGATTCGCCCCCAGCAGACGTGCTCTCTCGTTACTGTAGGAGACATTAGGTAAGGTGTGCCTGCCGTTATCCCCGCTGAAATGAAAGCCTTAGCTCTTTTTTGCTTCGAATATTTGCTAAAACTAAGCAATAAGGGCTGAACTGAATATGGCGTCCTTCGAGGGCGTCTCTCTGCCAATGCCATTATTCCGGGGGTAGAGAGCACGTCTGCTGACGGCGGCGGTTAGCTCGTTTCACTTTCCTTTTTCTTTTTGAGTTTCCTCGTGCGGTTTGCTTTACTTCTTTTTTTTTACTAAATTTTGCCACTGCTATATAGAGAATGTCCCCATTTGAAGGACAACCGCAGCCGTAAACACCATAATGGTTTACTTTTCTCTGGCTTTTTTATGTTTCACCCGTACCTTATTTCCCTTTGCGTTGATCGCATTTTCGCGGCACTGCTCCATTTCTGAACTCCATTTTTGCTGTATCGGATTACCATAACCCGGCACTTTACTGAATCACTGCGAGCAAGTTGCGTATTGAAGCCCGTTCGCCGCGCAAACTTACGCCCCAAAGTGTTTCCACGTGTTTCCCTCCTTCTACCCGTGCGCGTTGTGTAGCAGTCCTTGAGAAAAGGTCACTGCGGCTTTTTCTTTCTTTCTTCAGATAAGTGTTATTTTGTATACAAATGCCGCCGGAATTGTTATGACCTCTTTATTGCTATTTTGTACCACCTCTTCTAGTACGACTTTACTGGTTCTTGATGTACAGGCGTGTGTAATAATAATAATAATAATAATAATAATAATAATAATAATAAATAATAATAATAATAATAATAATAATAATAATAATAATATAATAATAATAATAATAATAATAATATAATAATAATAACTGGTAAACTATTCTCTAGTGATGTAAACTTGCCCATACAAACTATCATATATAGAACTATACTGAAGGTAAGGTATCTACTAGACTATTACTTTAACTCAGAAAAAAGAAAATAATTTCCGTGAGGCGTACCGCATTTACTAGACTAATATTAGCGCTGACTAATGTTCACTGTCCGCTCAGACGGCAATGTAATGAATAATGCATGTGTACTACTATGCCTCCCTGCCTTAAGTGCTTCGCTCGCTACGAAAGCTCCCCCTACAGAAATTCACCATGAATCTCATTTTTATTAAAAGAAAGCACGAATCAATAGATTGCTCAAAAATTGCCTAAAATGTTAATTAATATGCCCCAAACTGCTGCCAAGTTGTTTATTATATAAGGATACCAGGGTGTGATACCCTGTACTTTCGGAACAGCGATTTACGTCAGAGGCTTGACGCCGGAAACGATATGCGCGGAACTCATTTATACATGGTTTCCTTCAGAAGGACCCTTGAAGGCAGAAGTCGCAAAAGCAAGCAACACCCGTAGAAATCAGCGTCAGCATCTGCCCGCCAGGCGCGTCGGCGTGGAGATAGGACTCTGTCAATGTTTCTGTGTTACGAAGATTCTAGCAACATGACTGTCGGCGAACAGACTGCTGACTGTTGGTGTCGGCGCTTTGACAGGGGCGAGACCACTGTGAGCATCAAGTCGGGCCGCGCAAATCTGCATGTTGTCATATCTGTGAGACCACGTCTATACAACAAATTCAAATTGCTCTCCACTCACTGTAACGGCATGACACGCGACCTACTTCTAACAGCGGAGCTCTCCTAGGGCTGGGCCAGACGACAGATGAGCGTCCAGGGTAATCATGCTCCGGTTCCCAGATACACACATAGATGGCATAACTGCCTCGGTCGCGGACGAAGCGCACAGTGAAACGGGGAAGAGGCGGCTCTAGCGGGAATAGGGCCTACAGTCACTGTAGTAGGGACTGCCACCCGTCCTTTTCCGCGCATCTATACTCTGCGAATAACGTAATCACAGACACCCACACAAACTCACAAAACGTCACAGAGAATCACAAGGGAAACAGAGGATAACCGCAGCTGCGCTGTCTCTGCAGTTTTCCTACTGGGTGGAACTGGGGTAAGCTTTCTCGCTTTGTCGACGTCGCCCAACGCCGCCTTTACCTGAATGCCCTCGCCGCTGAAACTTTGTGGTGATGGTGTTGCGCCTCTAAGTTCGAATCGTGGGTTCGATTCCAGTCACAGCACCTTCGTTTCTGTGGGGGTGATATGTAAGAATGCTCGTGCACTTAGATTTGGGTGCACGTTGAAGAACCACAGATGGTCAAAATTACGGCTTGCCTGATAATATAATATCGCAGTTCTGGGGCATAAACGTCAGAATAAAATTTTTGAGCGTCCCTCCCTCTCTCAGCCTTGCTCTCACATAGTTTACGACAGCTATCCTGATCACACTATGTGATTAATGGTGAGGATGCCCCGTGAAAGCGCGCCCTCATGAAGGGCTCGTTGTCTTGCAACTTTGGTGACGGACCTTTGTCCAGCGGTGGATCCAGCGCAACATGAACGATAGGGGCGGGGGCAGGGTGCGCTTATCGCCTCTTCTCTGGTTCTGCCAAATGCCTTGTTGGGAGGGGTTGCCTCCAAATAGACGAACGGGGATTACGCTTCCTGTAAAGGGTGCTTCTCCACCCGCTAAGCCTTAATGTAAAAAAGCCGCCATTACAAAAAAAGAAATATTTTGCTTTAGCAGTAAAATAGGCGGCAAAAGCAACAATAAACGTACAGTATTATAAAATAACAACAATGTATATAATGGAGATGAATAAAAATTCACCGACGATTTCGATACTGCCTAATGCGAATTCTGAGCGCAGTTTCGTGTTGGGGCAACGCCAACTGTGTTTGAAGTTTTGGCTGTCCGCAGTTGTAGCAATGTAATATTCGTTACATATTGGCGCAGAAACTGCTAGCGCTGGAGCGCTACGCACACCACTCTGTGCACTGAAGGCGTCGCGAACCAAGCGAAACGCCGACAGCCCCGTTACGACAAGCGAAGCGAGCCGCTGTGTTCGTCCTGCACTTCTTTGTCCTCGTTTGTTTCCGCGCTACGCTACAAGCCAGCCGCAGTGCACGTGCCAGCCCTGCATGCGCGCGAGCTCCGACCGAGGGGCCAGCGCGAGTGATGGAGGAAGAAAGCCAGGTTATAGAGGCCAGTCGGTCGCAATATCGACAGTCACTGTGTTCGGTCACTTTCGTCTTCGTTCGCTCTATCGGTGACGCCACAGACGCCAACGGCGACGCCGCTCAACGTGGAAGCTGCGTTGAGTGCGTCGCTTTTGTTTTTTTCTGAGCGGTGCCGTTTCTTTTTCTTTTAGAGCTGCGCTCGAAAAACAGAAAATAATCAAAGTAAAGAAAAAGTTGAACCAGCTCCGCTTCGCAGACACCGATGAAACAGCGAAGCCGGTGGCGTTCCCTTCGTCAGAAAAACGCATTTCTATGTTTTGCAAGTCTTTCAGATATGTTTGAAGGAAAGAAGATGACTTTTAAGGGCTCGTTTTTTTCTTTGTTAGACACAATGTTAATGTGAACTAACAGAGAATAATGCCAAGGAATGTATAGGGGATGTTATTTGTAGTAATTAGGATATAAATGTGAAGAAGCTAAAGTGGACGAAAAGATAACTTGCCGCTGAAAAGGGATCGAACCTGCGACTTCGAATAACGCGTCCGATGCTCTACCACTGAGCTACGGCCGCGGTCATCCCCCCGTCCACTTTATCCTGTCATCCCCCGTCCACTTTATCTGGTCCCTGCCGGCAGCAAGTTATCTTTTCGTCCACTTTGCTCTCTTCACATTTACATCATAATTACTACAAATAACATACCCTACACTTTCCTTGGCTTTCTTGTCTGTCAGTTCTAATTAATATTGTGTCTAGAAAAGAAAAACGAGCCCTTAAAATTCCCCTTCCTTCGTTCATGCATATGTATAAGTTATGCGACGTCCGAGAAACAGGACGCTCCTCACTAGTGTCACGTATTGCCTGTAGCTCAAGTAGAGTCGAGTCGTAGACATCCGTTGCTTAGTCCTTTTTTCATGAAATAGGCAAACGCTTCTGATGGCCCTTCCCGTGAATCCACCGTTATGTGCAAGAGGAGCGTTTGTGCACACACCACAGATTTCTCCGACAAGCACCATTCGACAAGCGAAGCCAGGCTAGCGCTTTAGAAGGCGACGGGAACAGGGTCCGATTACGCTGTCCCAGTTCTACACTTGAAGGCGAAGCTCAAGCGTCCTCCAAGTTTTTATTGTCACTCAGAAAAAAGGGTGACTTCCATATAATAGTTAACGACTTAGCGAAAAATTAAACCAGCGAAAAAACAACAAGAATAGTATTTGTGACTATAGGCAAGCGAATGGAGCTCATCATAGATGAACGCGTGTGCCACTTTCAGCCTATATCTCAGACCGCACCGCAAAAACCTGGTAATGAGACCTCAGCTTAGCAAGGTCCATTGCAGTGTTAGGCAAACTGATTATATGCACGTGCAAGAATGTTCTCGGAAAACGCTCTAGTATCTATACGTCTTCGATGATTTGCGTTGCTTTCTATTCCATCAGCAAAGAACGTGCCAAATCGATTCATGAGGCGCTACAATGTCAACACAAGCAGATGGCCGCATAGAATGGTTCAGACGAAGCAAATCACTAGAACTCGCCAAAGTATGGCTGTCTAGCTTTCAGTGAACGCGCGATGTATCCCTCGCTACAACTAGCCGCTTGCAAATAAATAACCGACCCAGTTTACAAGGCTTTACTAATGTTTTGCTGTAGCATCTCCAAGGGCAGATATGGATGAGCGATTGTAAGGGGACTCGCATTTTTTTTTTTGTGCCCGAAAAAGAGAGGAAAGGAAAATTATGCGTCGATTGTATCGGCTACTTTGGAAGAAAGCGGAATTACAGCAAAGTCTTAAGACATTAAAACAGTAAGACTTTACCTAAATACAAAGACTCGTTCTCGTGCTCGTTGATGCGATAAGACTGAAATTACCATTCTCTTCTTGTCTCTTTCGTCAGTGCTTCTCCTTATTTTATTTCGTTCTTTTTCTTTTTTTTTTCACCAAAGCGTTCCTTTGGAGGAATCGCGTTCGAACCAGCTCGTGGCGGTGGGTGTTCCGGCTGAACAAAAGGAGCGGGCGCAGGGAAAGAAAAATAAAATATCGCTGGATGAAAATGACGGGGGTTGGAAGGAAATTAGGCAGCAGACACTATGCATTCCGAGAAATGGCGGCAGCATCAGCAATGAAAATGAAATTGAAATGCAGTGTTCGTGAGCGTCGGCTAGAGTTGCCTAAGTCGTCGATATTTCTCCCGAATTCTATCTTTGCTCATCCATGAAGGCTTGCGTTAAAGGATAGATGGGGCGGGGCAGGGAGACAGTGCATCTGCAAAAGTCAGTACTATCCATAATAGTGACTCGCTTCAGAGAGCTTTACTATATTGTTATCGATCATTTCTTCGAACAGCACAAATGCCGGTGCGCGTGTAGTGTCCGTAGAAAGGGGAAAGCGGCAATAAAGTGCTGCGATATCGTTCCGTGGAATCATTGCACATCTGTAGGTACTGTATTGTGCCTTCCTCATGCATGTTTTTTTCAAACCTTACAATAAATTAAGTTACCGTAAAGTATCACAACTGCAACTTGAACGATATGTTGCTGTTTTCTTGTTATCAGTGCCTTATTTGGTAAAAGAAGCCTCCATGCGCCAGATAGAAGGCACAATGTAGCAGCGTCGATCAGGTGCCCCAGTAGTACGCAATCTCGACATACGGAAGGTCACTTCGCGCCGGCCGGCTTAAGTAGTCGGCTTTCCTGCCGAATTCGTTTGCGTTTTCTTGGGACGGCCGACGCAACCTGTGTTTTCTTCCCATATCTGCTCATCAACGACGTACAACGCGAGCTATTTCTGGCCCTTTCCTCGCTTTCGAAAACGAATAATTCGTCGTCGAAACAATGCGTTGCGGCGGTGAAATTCAGCATAGACGGGCACGATGACAAAGAGTATACGTGAACAAAAAATGTAAATGAGGGGGGGGGGGTGGTTGAACGATATGTCGGATATATAGGATACAATTTGAAATTTATGCCGATACCAAGAGCGGCAGCGCACCACCTAAGGGCAATAAACAGCTAATGCATCAATCAGCTGAAAAGAGTAATAAGGAAAAGCGCTTCTGCACGGTGAAGCGATGCATGAATATGGTGTGGAGGCTGCACGTTTGGAATTGAAACGCTAAGGGTGTTTCTTTAGATATGGACGTCTCAGTAAGACCTTTTCAGAATGAAAAAAAAAAGACGGCCGTGTGGTACTAGAAAACTGCTTATTAAGGCGCCAGTCGCTTAAAAGCCCATACTTACGACGTTGTGACCTCGCAGAAGAACTTTAGCGCGGTGGCTTGTGCGGTAAGTTTATTGCTCCGTCGAGATGCGCGAACCAAACGTTATCTCAAGTTTCCTACGGAATTAGGCGAGCACGCGCCGATCATTGTTTCCCACTGAACTCTGTACGTAATATTCGGGAAGAATTAGAAGGAGCAGGAAAGTAATTTGTCAAGAAAAGACTAAATAAAGAAAGATCCAAAATAACAACTGAAGCCTGTCTGCATGATGAGTCTGATGTTAGTTCCATTAGCTATAAATATTCATCCCGATCTCGTTATCCGCAGAAAGCTGCTCACTCGATCGTTTATAGACCTTTCCAGCGCCAGGGGCGCTTTGGCAACTTGGAAATGCTCGTGTTAATGTCCCAACGAATAATCGATAACATGATCCAGTATGATTAAGTCGCATTTTGTTATTTTTGTGCAATAATTTCTTTGCTCGTAATCCTGTTATCAAATTTAAATGCAATTGTAAAATTTAAAGGCATTTGTTGTGAAAAAAAGGAAACTAGGCCTTCGTTACTTTTTTTTTCCGAGTCAGGTACTAGATTTCGCCATTAGAGGTGATGCATTTTCAGGATTCCTTACTACGTCTGTGTCAAATCAAATTGAATACTTCAGTTAGTGTGGTTACACTAGTCGCACAGCTATGATGTGTGACTAGTGTCGACTAGTGTGTAACTAGAAGAATAAAAAAAAGTTGAAGTTGATCCTGAAACACTGTGCTGCGGCAGTCTACTGTGGACAGGAAAACCGTCGCATGGACATTCGACTCAAGTTTTCCCTCCAAACATGACATTTTGACGCGAACGACAAGAGGTGTAGTTCACTCTGGGCAATTAAGAACATCCTGACGACCAGGGTTGCCAGGTCGAAAAGGCAAGGAATAAACAGAAAACAGGAAAAACTAGCCAAAAAGTAGCCAACTTGAGCCGAGGGGAATAAAAATAGCCAAAAGTAGCCACGCGTGCAAAAATAACTTCGACGTTTTTTTTAAATGACTAAATGCGAAACCCTTTCGGCGAAAATTTAAATGCGTAAGGCATAACACCTCAATATCAGAATTGCCAAGATTCAAGCATAAATGGCTAAGTTTAACAATAATTTCGGGCCGGATGACGAGGTTATTGCGCTGTTGCAAAAAATGACACTCTCTTCGCGCGTCTTGCATGATTTTTCTTAAAAGGACTACAAGTAAAGACAATAAAAATGAGCACGCAGTATGAGTGCGCTCAAAATCACAGTTGAGGGATTGAAGCATAAATTGTAGTCACCTTCGCAATTATTAGGGCGAAAGCTTTTATTTCTCATACTCGCGGCGTCCGTCCGTCCGTGCCTTGGAATGGTGCCAGCTGTGGCCTCTCCCCCTCCCACTCTCTCAGCAATCACGTGATGGCGCGCGCGGCAACGCTCCCAAACACTCCTTCGTGAGACGTCCTCGTTGCAGCAGTCGAGTTAGTCGGACGGCTCCCAAGCGGCCTGGTGATGATTCCACGGCAAGCGGTTCGGAGAAGCGCTCCAAGAATGTGAATTCCCCCGATACCATGGCACAGTCAGTCGAATGGCCACACGCTTTCGCCGAACACACTTTGGAATTTACAAAGTGTCTTTCAATTTCTTCTCGCGTGATAACAAAGACCGGACAGTTAATATTCCAGAGTCAAAGTTCGTACCTAATCATAAGAAATGATGCAAACAGTTCGTCGGATGTTGGATTTCTAATATAGATGAGTGCAGAGCCCCCTGGATGCGGAGCCCTTTAGATTCTTTTTGACTTCCAATTGGTCACGTGCCAGTGAGCGAAGTCTTGTAGCTCCGTCGGCTCTGGAGAACGGTATATTTGCGGAATGGTCACTGTCATGTGCAGATCGGGCGGCCTCATCCGCACGGTCGTTACCGTATATACCACAATGACCCGGTATCCACTGATACGCTATGTTGTGTTGTTTCTCGACTGCATGGTGGTGAAGGAGCCTTATAGCAGCGTCTAACTGCTGATTAGGTCCATAACGAAATGGCGACATAAGACACTGAAAAGCTGCCTTGGAGTTTGAGAAGATGGACCAAACTTGCGAAGTTTTTTCAACTACAAACTCTAGTGCTGCACGGATGGCGGTGAGTTCTGCGGCCGTCGATGATGTCAAATGCGATGTTTATAATTTTATGGTGACTGAGTGGAACTCGGCGGAATTCACCAACGCTTGTCTACACAGCTTGGATCCCAATCTCCAGCTCCGTCTTCCGCCAGGAATATCGCGAGCTGAGGAGACGCTTCTGTGCCGCCTGTGGCTTGGCGTGGCCTTCACAAATGCCTACTCCTGTCTGATTGGAATGGCCAGCAACTCTACACGCAATAACTGCAGCTGCGAAGAAACGATCTCCCATCTTCTGTGTGAGTGTCCCCGTTTCAGTGCTCCAAGACAAGAACTTTCCTATGGGCTAGATAAACTTGACAATCGCCCTTTGTCGGAACAAAGGGTTTTGGGACCATGGCCGAGTACGTCGTCAGCACAGAAGACTTTGAAAGCATTATTGCGCTTTATACGGACAACTGGTCTTGGAGACAGACTCTAAGCAGTGTCGCACTCTCTGTTCCTTTTTTTTTCTCTCTTTTTTTCCCTTTTTTGCTCTTCCTTTTTTTTTGTAACATCTCTCTTCTATCATCTTTTATTCCTCTTACCCCTTCGCCCGGCACAGGGTAGCCAGCCGGTCTAAGAACTGGCTAATCTTCCTGTCTTTCCGCTTGTTTTTTCCTTCCTTCCTTCAACTGGGGTTTAAAGTCGCGTTGAGCAATAGGTGGTTAGCACAAGAAGGCCCCACGAAACATTTTTCCCTGTGTACCAGCCACGTATCCAAAAGCCCTTTGTTCTTGCACGCAAGGCCTACTTGACTGGCATATTATGAATGTACAGTTGTGATATTTATGTTATGGTTCCCACCATTCCCTGCTTAGGCCACTGAGTCATCCTGTTAAATTAAAGTCGATTTTCTGTGTAATCGAAGTGCCAAACTCAATTATGGGAGCTGGAAAAACGATTTGGTTGACATGCTTTTACACCACATACTCGAAGGCCAGCGGCTGTAATGTCACCAGATATTGATAATTTGGCTCAAATCAAGGGAACAGCAATATAGCCAAAAAGTAGCCCAGTAGCCAACATGTTTTTTTTTTTATTTTTGCCGCCAGCGGCCTAACAAAACAGCCAAATTGGCGCAAAGTAGCCAAACTTGGCAACCTTGCTGACGACAAAGCAAATTGCTTCGTCTAAAATTATTCCAGTTAATGAGACGATTTCATTTTATTGCAGAACTCGGCTATTGACATCTTGGACATGCTGAATAATGCGAGACTTTCGCCGAGCTGGAACTGTGTGACGCAAATTCTCCTCTCGTTACCAGGGTCACGCCGGGTTGCTAATGACGAGAACTTTGTCGATAATTCATTGCATGAGCCCTTGTCGTCAGAGAAGCGATACGCAATTATCTACGTCGATCACTTGTTCTGCCTCTCCTTTTTCGTCCTTGCACGTTCGCTTACCTCGCATTTTTTTTTAATGCGAGTGCTTCACGTCAAGTGCTCCTCGCCATACTTCTTTCCCGATGGAAATGGTGACGACTAGGCAGTCATAACACTAAAGACTCTGGCACGCGTGCTAATTTACCCGACGGATATACCAGCTTCGTTATAATGCCACAGCGACGTAGAAAAAAATAATAACGAAACAGGAGATGTGCGTGCTCTCGCCCAATTATCTGGCTTCATGCGCAAAGACTTCGGGAATTCCAGCCTCGCCAAGCGTTCATTACTCTCCACGCGAAAGTAATTCTTGGAAAGGAGCGCGCAAGAGCGTAGCTGGGCGAAGTTGAGTAGCTCTATGCTGATAATCTGGCAATTACCTTACATAAGAGAAAAAAAAGCAACAACAGAATAACCCGATTTGAGAAAAAAAAGTCACAGTTTCACCGCAAGGGAGAAGCAATGAATGCGAGAGCAACAAATTGTAATGTAATACGAAGTGAGGCTGGCAGCTAGCTCTTTTGGATCCGATCTCGCGTAGCTCTTCAAAACACTGGTGCAGGAGAATACGGCCGCTACAGGGAGAGATGCTCTCTCCGCACAGTCTCTTCACGTTGAGAGCGCAGCAAGTAGAAGGGTATACGAGCCGACAGCTGTGATGGCTGCCGAGATAGCGCGCGCGCGTCAGCGATCGCGACCGCGCCCTTAGAATCAAAGTTCAAAGTTGCTGCTCGAGCGACCCCCCCTCTCTCGTGTCTTTTCATGCTCGTTCAAGACAGGCGGGGCGTTTCCTCTGTGCTTAGACGGCAGGCCTCCCTAGCGGGGTGATGTTATCGCATGCGCCCTCCGAGCGACGGGGATGGTGCGGCTCGTTTGATCTTTGCTTCAGCCGCGTTCGTCGCCCCCGCTCGCGCGCTTTTACCCGCGGTAGAACATACAATGCGCGGGGGGGGGGATGTTATCAATTTGAACTTTATACGAGACATGACGGCGAAGGGAACGGCGACCGCAAAAATCCGCCGATACTGTCCATACAAATGCTATCGCAATAAAAATTAAAGCCAGTTCCCCGCCTGTGCAATGTGAGCAAACAGCGGAGCTGGCATGCAAGCGCCACCGCCCGGCGAACGCAGATTGAGTTCTTCCTTCATCATTTCCTTCTTTCTTTTTTCTGTCATCTTTCTTTCTTTATATATTACTATATTGCCCTCTCTCGTCCTTTCCATGCTCCTAACCTCACATCACTCCTCACCCTCACTTCTCTTCCCCACCCCTTGCTATGCTATACTGTGCATGGTTGTGTTATGGCATACCCTCTCACCTCATCCTTTTCGTCCTCCTTTCCCTCCTCCTCACTCTAACGTCACTCCTCCTCGTCCTCACTTACCTTTCCCATCTCATTGCTAAGGTAGCCTATACAAGGCTATGTCATGCTTTACTCTCTCCCCTCCCCTTTCTCTTCCTCCTCACTCTCACATCACTCCTCCTCACCCTCACACACATTTCCCACCCCCTTGCTGTACTATACTATGCATGGCTATGTTATGCTAGGAGCTGCTTGGCACATACCCGCTTTCAGTGGCGCATACCAACTCAACTAGGTTTTGCGTTGCACGCCGTACAAACCTCAAGCTTAAACAGCTCCGCTGTCGAAGGAAAGAACCTGACTTGAGAATGCACCTAGTAGGCAGCGCAGTAGGGCTTTGCG
This sequence comes from Rhipicephalus sanguineus, assembly GCF_013339695.2. Classification (NCBI taxonomy): domain Eukaryota; kingdom Metazoa; phylum Arthropoda; class Arachnida; order Ixodida; family Ixodidae; genus Rhipicephalus; species Rhipicephalus sanguineus. Next base: position 12,433 of record NW_023616088.1, read on the forward strand.
TTCCTAACTTGATACTAAGCCACCAGCGCTGTTTGAACGTGCAGCAACTGAAACGATAATTTTTTTCCCCACTAACGAGCTAAAAGAGCGCTTCTCCTTCCCGTCATACACGCAAGCAATGCTTAAACCTTGCTCTTGAACGGGGCACTCAACTAATCAAATTAACCAAAAAGTTCAGCCGCAATTTCAGCCGAAATATTGGCGAAGGAGGACCACAGGAAACGCTTTGAACTTGCTCCCCTTTTTAGCGTGCATTTTCTTTTCGGGGGGGGGGGGGGGGGCAGGAGAAAAAGAACATGGAAAGGCGTTAGAATGACTTTGCTATCACAGGTGCAGTTTATTTCGATGTTACTCAGATTTTCACCGCGTTTTTTCCCCCCACATGGTCTTACGAAAGCACTCCAGTCAGTAACTGCCACAATCTTAACCCGACTAACCCCATTTTTCAACTTCTCGCAGCAGTACCCTCTCTGCTTATAATACGCATTCATTCTGTGCATGCAGCGACTTTTAAAATACACTATAATAAAGAATGGCGATTGAGCAAAGTATGTGCGGTGGTAGTGCCTTTTGGCAATCTTTGAAAAGAAAGCGTGAGCTAATATCAGGCGGCCAAGTGAAGTGCGGTGAGGGGTCGGCTGCTGGCTATGTTAACATCTGATAATCGAAACGGTTCGAGTATATGAAACGCTGGCCTCGTCTGTATTGGATTAATTGCGAGAGGGTGAGGTGTAAAAGAGCAACAACTTCGTACGGCATGTCCGCACAGCTGATAGCCTTGAAGAAAGGAACGCATGGATACGTAGACTGTAGACCACAAAAGTAGTGTTCACTCTTATACTCCGCCTTTTTCACGACGAAAACAGCAACACAGTTCGCTTTTTCCGCCTGTTTATCTGCTTGCGCTGCCATTATTCTGCTCTTTGTTGGCGTTCTTTCACGTATCTTATCAATATAGTTTCCTTTTTTTTCTTTGTGCGTGCAGGTGACGTTTAGAACCAAAGCAGCCCATCTTGCCAGACTCTAAGATATTAATGCTTCGCTGCTTTGTTCTCCGGGAACAACAGGAAGCTCCTTTCCTTTTCTCCTGCCTTCAGCTTCCTTCTGTTTTGTTCTTGATACGACCCGAAGGAAATGCACTGCACACTTATTTTCGTTTTTCTAGAACCTTTGTTACCTTGTGTTTCTTTAGTTCCGTGCTGTTCGCACAATACGGGCCACCACCGCATTTGTTAACGCACGCACAACGCCAGAAGGGTCACAGTAGAAGGGAAACCAAACCATCAAGAAACGCTTTTCGTGTGCGTGGTACGTGCATTCGCGAAGAACGTGTGCGGAAGTTTCAACAAGCAATGTATCGGCGTTCTCTCGGGGGCTCTTCACGGCAAGGAATTACCCACGTCGAAACGCGTCGTGTATAGTGCGGCTGCAAGGCAACGCTAAGAAGCTCGTAACAAGGTAAAATAACAAGCGTGCCCAGAATGAGGGAAAGAGATATGGGGGGCCGTTTTCGATTGGCGATCTTTCCACCTGGATCAGGGCAAGAAGGTGGTTTCCATTCCCGCCGGCGAAGAAGCACACTGTAGCTCTCAGCTCATCCTCGGCGTAGCCCTCAGGAAAGCATCGAGAGGCTTTTCAGCGACGAGGATCGCATGCTAATCGGCGCAATCGATTGCCACGCGCGCTGTACTCCGCGGACCCGTGCATGTGTCTGATCTTCGCAGCAGGTGACTCCGACGGCGGTTTACAGGCGCTCGAAGTACAAAGCATTCATATAGAGAACGTATGCCGAAGCCTTATACAACCTCTATTTCCAGAACATTAGCACTCGTGAAGCTGGGTGACACGAGGATGCAGCGGTCCGTAGGAGACAGTGGGTTCGGTTCCAGCTGCAAGCACGATTATTTATACACTCCTTAAAGGTATACGACCGCATGTGCAATGCCCGACTCGGCATGGCAGCATTTGTGCACGAGAGCGTGCAAACGTGTCCGAGCATGGCCGAGAAATGGAGGACCCATTGTGCAAATTAAGAATTTGAACAGGATTTGCCCTGAATAAAAATGGAACTGCAGTTCAAGTAACACAAGAAGCAAAGGAAATGCTCAGAGGCTTCTCCAAACACAGGTGGTTAGTTGTTATAGCAACAGTTCACAAGTGCACAATGGGCCCCCAGGGTGATGGACACCCCGTCAACTTTCTTGGGTCCATCGTGTTAACGCTACGGCTATTGCTTTAAGCACAAAGAGGCTTCCACAGAACACACAAACAAACAAAAGACGTTCTGACCAAGTTAGGTTTCCTATATTGTCGTAAGGCCGCGCATCGCCGTTTCCGGAGCGGAAATTGGCCTTTTGATTTGTTTATCTACTAGTGAATGGATCTCACATTCGCAGAATTGCAAGCAGCCTGTGGGATATTTGCGGTGTACAGAGCCCGTTGTCCTTTGACGTGTTCGCAATTTTTGCATTCTGAATTTACATTAGCTCCCAGGAATTGATGCTTGACTTCCTGTCATCATGACAGCTGTGCACACCAGCGGTGTCATCAGTGCTACTGCGGTCATGAGTGTGAACGTTTCTGTAGGGTATACTGCAATGAAGCGAACACGATACACTCACCTGCTATGGTGGCTTAGTGGCTACGACATTCTGTTACACTGAGAACAATGATGCGGGTCTCACTCCCAGCCGCAGTGCTCGCGTTCAGATGCAAGATGAATCCAAAAACGTTCATGCGCGGTGCACTAGGAGCGTGTCGAAAAATTCTATGTGAGCAGGAAAATGTGCGGATCCCTCCAATGCACCACCTCCCGTAGCCCCTGTATTGATACAGGACGTCAAATGCCCGCGCCACCAGTACACGAAAAGGACGCCAACCCCCCACCTTCTGCTGTGTAACCAGAAGGTATATCAGTGATAAGTCGCATTCATCTGTTGTTGAGATCGCGTGACCAGTATCCAGAACACTGGAGGGGTTTGTTTTAGACCAAAGGTAACGAAATCATATTTTTTTCCATTCGACTTACACATGTTGCGCTCACGTCTACGGAGATCGCATGCATGTGCACAAATCACGCGGAGTTTATACACTATGGAGTGCAGAGTGCTTCAGGGCTTGGCTTGTCGTGTTTATCCATTCTGACGAGAAACTCGCCAAAAAAAAACTTTCGGACAGAGGAAACGTATCTAAAAGGGGGAGAGATGAAAAAGCACAAGCTCACGGTCCATTTAGCAAGGAAAATGCCCAACTTTAAAATTGCTACATCCGTCGTGCTTTGTGTTCTATGTTATCGCATAATAATAATATTAATTAATCTTACAAACATTTCTTTTACTCATCGAGGTGTTCTCGCTACGTTTCTGTAAGGAGTGCCATGGCTCCACGAGACGCGCATGGTGCTCCAGGCGAGATAATGGAAACGATCAATAAACGAAACGCATTTAAAGAAACAATGACGACAACCTTCGTGGCAAAATGACACCTCAGAGGCTGTACATATTTTAAGAATATGTACATATATGCACATATTTTAAGAATGTATGCTACCGGCTCACGTCGTGTAGAGTTCTCTCCGTCATTTTCTTTTAGGCCAGAGACTGCAGAGCCGACAAAAAGGCGTCGTTATTGGCGAATCCCTTTAGCGCTTCGTGGCAAGAGCTATTCCGTCCCACATTGTGTCGTGCGTGTTGTGCTTACGTGTGCGATGTGTTCAAAGGCAAGACGTCCGACGAGGCGTGGGGCGCCGGTGGACAATGCCGGAAATTGGATGTTTCCGGTGCATCTCGGAAGAATCTTGTCGCTGGGGAAACAGTCCGACTCTATCAGGTTTCACCGCGGAAGCCTCGTTTCTACAAAGGTTGCTCTCTATATGTGGCACAGCTGGTTCCGTGGTCAAGGAAAGTACGCACTGTGCGTCAACGTCTCTCGCTGTCAATTTGAAGCAGGCATTTTCCTCCCGAATTGTCTGCTTTCGTCTCACCGTGTGCAGGAGACGAAATCGGGTGGCTTTCGCAACGCTATTCCGAAGTAGTTTCTCTCTCTTTCTTTATATACTATGCTTTGCTCTCTCCAACCTCCTTTCCCTCCTCCTCACCCTCACTTCCCTTTCCCATCTTCTTGCTATACTATACTATGCAAGGTTGGGCTATGCCCTGCTAGCGTGCCTGGATAGCCGAGTGGTTACGACGCTCGCCTTCGGATCGTGGGTACGCGGGTTCGAATACCACCTCGCCAAGAAATTTTTTCCGCCAAGATTTCTTTCTTCCCTTCTGTCTCTCTCTCTGTACTCGTTCTCTCGCCCATTAGATTTGTCCCACGCGGGACAAATCGGCGCACGTAGCGAGCAGAAGATGAAGAAGACCGATCGTGATGATGATAGTTTTCTGGTGACTCCGCACGGCTGAAGAAAACCTTAACAGCTCCGCTGTTAAAAGGGCGGCGTCTGCTGCAGCTCTCACTCAAAGAGCAGCACCAAATGTAAACGTAAGACACGTTCGAAAACACCAACTGTGTTTCCCACGTCAGTGAGAAGATGCTCTGCACTATCCATCTTCTGGTATACGTCAATGAATGTAATAGAGGCGATGTACCAAGAAGTGTCTGAAATAAGAAGAAATAACGTTGACTGCCTTCCAATGTGAAGGCTATCGACAACATTCCAGTTGCGTTAGGTATGTCCAAGTGGTTATCTTTCTTTTCCAATTCTTGTCCCCCTCAAAAACATGAGTGCGATGTTGAGTGCAGCCAGTTTCAAAATATTTGTCAAGGCACTCATGGTCCCACTGTATCCAAGCGATTGAACAACAAAACTGCATTCCTGAACTTTCTATTCTGCATTTCAAACGACTTTGCACGTGTTAAAAAGCAAGCGCCAAAATCTTGGACTCCTGGCCTTTTGTTCGTTGTGCAGTTAAAAAAATCCGCACACATCTCACAATGAAGGTCGATGTAAATGCGATGTAAACAGTTTAGCGGTATAGTATTACCGCCGCTGAAACGCGAATAAGGCGTGTTTGCATGAGCACAGGCGTAGGCTACCCTATTACTGGGGAGTGCATACTTTGCCGTTTCTCTCCTGAATTGACGACGCTTTGAAGGAGTGCATATCGAGTACCGGTGTTAACTATGTGCTTGTTGATGCCATGTTTGCGCGGGATTCACCATATGCTGTGTCCAGGTATATGTTACAACTTCAGCCAGCACAAGGGCTAAATCATGATCATGAGCGTTGGTTGTCGGCAGCATAAATTTATAAAAACCACAAGGGGGACACACATCTCGCTATGGCGGCCATTTTGTTCTTTAAATATAGGTTTTATTTTTCATTATATAGAAATTAAAATCATCTTTTCAAATAAAATTTAAAAAAGAAGAGCATGGGTTCACACCTCACGTAATTCCATTTTACTGTGGAGGGTTCTTGAAAATCGATCGAATGGTGGTGCGATTTCAAGGCAGCTTTACAAAGCCGCTGAGTGTTGAGGACGGGTACACACGTACTACAATATCAACCAGCGTTAAAAAAAGTTAGGTACGTACGCTATACTTAACTGCCAAGCAATTGAACTATCATGTTTGAAAAAAATCTCAAGGAGGGGGGCGGGGCACTTGCAAGGAGCGTGCTCCCCAGCTTGAACACAAGGGGGGTCAGGACCCTTCTGACCCTTCCATGATTTACGCCAGTGGTCGTCGGTATGGAGATGTGCCACTAGGCGTCAACGTGGGTGCATCCACGTCAAACGGTGCTATAGCTGCCAAACACCAACAGACATTGTACAAGCTCTCATATATCAATGAAGAATAAACAATCAGCTACTTTTGAGAAGGTATGTTTCAGTCTTCATGTTATACCGATTCCTGTGACGGAGGTACCAGCCATGCTTTTTTTACTTTCAGGGGCATAGCCAAAAATTTTTTTCGAGGGGAGGGGGTTCAACCATACTATATGTATGTTCGTGCGTGCGTTTTTATGTGTGCGTGTATATAAGCACACAGGCAAAAATGAAAAAAGCCCTCCCCTCCTTCTGGCTACGCCAGTGTGCTTGAGTGATTAACCGTCGTCGTGTTTGACACCTATAGCCGGCAGCGCCGGCACCTCAAGAGGCGAAGCTCGTCTCCAATACCCGCGTTTACGATAATCACATTTTCAATTCGTTTCCTTCCATAACACACAAACGTCCCTGAATGGTCACTTTTTGTTCTTGCTCTGTTCATCGCGCAAAAAAAATAGCGATTCCCTGTCCTTGTTACACATTCGCTCGCATTTCAAGCTTCCATGCAGCACCTATAATTACGACTGCTAGATTTGCATAACCGGCGCGCTCTGGAGAATTGCGTCATTTGCCTGCCTTGCTGCGCGTAACAGGTAATGTGTGCTGTCATTTCTCAGGCCTCACCGTATCGGCGCTCACACACGAGATAAAGTGAACATGGATATGCGTGTCACTTCTTATTCATCGCTTTCGCAACTACTGGCACGTGTATAAGTCCTGATGCTGCCATAAAACATGACCCAACTTCTTTGGCGTGCGGTGGCAGAACCAGCGTCATTAAACATCGCATACATAGAAGAAAAAGACGAATGAGAGGAAAGAAAACAAAAGAAAAAAGAAAGCATAAGAGGCATAGAGAGACAAAAAATATCAGTTTCGCCGCAAGGGCGAAGAAGTGAATGCAATAGCAAGAAATTGATATGTTACAAGCAGAGTGTCGGAACGGAACGAAAACAGAAAACGAAAAACGAAAAAAAAACGATATTTTTGACCGGAACGAAAACGTAACCGAAACGTTATTTATTATTTCGTTCCGGAGTGAAACCGAAATTTTTTCAATCGTTTTTTGGTTCACGAGAAAATTTCGCAATCCGGGACAACTGAGCTCATTCAATGTGAGCATATCTCAGGGTATAGTATTAGCGCGTACCTCAGACAGGAAATCCAAAGCAAATATATGTTGAAATTGTGCGAAAAACGAGAACAGTGGCAACCAGAGATGTTTATATTAACGCAAGTGGACTTTTGCGCGCCTGTCAAGCAGGCCAAAGTGGAGAGGGCATTGTCGGCGCTGAAGTTTGTTACAGCGAAAGCTGTTATGAGATCACAACAGCCGATTTTGGCTCCATAGTTGTCCGCGGCCGCCGGTGGACGTGACCGCTATCGCGTGGTATAAGAAAAAAAATAAATGAGAAACAAATTTCTAGGATCCGGGCCCTCTGCGTGGCAGTCGAGTCTTCCACCACAGTGTCACGCTAGTGCTTATAACTCCATCGCAAAAATACTCTACACAGGCGTCATGTCGGGAAAGGAATCGCGTTAACATATGTAATGTAGCGTGGCAGAAGAGTAAAATAACAACCAGTCATCACACAATGCTAATAGCGCAATAGTGCGTGGTTTAATGCTTCCCACCAGTGTTGCGGAGTTACCACTCCTGAATTGGAATGACTCCGGAATCATTCCACATTTTCGCGACCCCGGAATGGAATGGGGACAACGCTCAGAGGAATGGAATGGGAATGGAATTACGTCTTTTTCCGAAAATAGAGGACGTTTTTGTCTACGCGCTGTTTTTCAAGCTTCAAACGTTAGTAAGTCAGAGCCTCGCAAGTTAACACTAAAGCAGTATTTATAAAATGGCTTAGCTGATTACAAGCACGGTACATTTATAAGCAACGCGCCTACTACGAACGGAGGCATAAGTTAGTGTACTAACAAATGCATTATCCCAGCAGATACCGAAGGGAGAAACAAATTACCCCTGCGTGTTGGTTCCCATTGATACCCCCACCCGAAAGTGGCGAATACTCTATGCACAGCCTGATCTTTATCTCACGAGCAGTTTAGTACCTGACACACGTAAATAACCTTTGCGACAAGGAAGACATTGCATACCTGCGCACAGGCGAACACAGAAAGTTCTCCTCATCCCATCCATGCTTGCGAGGCGCGCTTGACAAGCGTGAGTGCTGACGGGCAGTGCGGCCCAGTGTTCCGTATTCGATGCAAAGGTGCTTTTGTCAGCATAAAAATACGCTATATCGTAATTTTAGCATTAACAGATTTAAGCTTAAACAATATTAAAACACCACCATTCGTTCAAACATGTTGACCACGCAAATACTATCGGTAGCGAGAGAACTGCCCCTATGGAAATTAGTAGGGTGGTTGTACTGCACGAGATATGTCACCAAGCTACTATTCCTCGACCTTGGCAACGTGTTTTGCTTACTTTTGCAGTTCTTAATGCATTTGATGACATCAGCTTTAGGGGGCGTTCATTCTTAACTCAATAAAATTATCAAGATGCCTTTCCTACGTTGAGGAACTACAGGAATGGAATTGGACTGCCAGGCCATTCCCTGAGTGCCAATGGGCTAAGTTTTTTTCATTCCGAGGAATTGAAAGGAATGGAATTTCGGCAAGTTCTAATTCCCCGCAATGGAATTGGAATCGAATGGAGGCGCCCATTCCGCAACACTCCTTCCCACAAACTGCAAAGTGCTCAGCCATAATTCTTCATTATCAGAAACAGCACAAAGTGCAGATAATGCCTTACAGATGTGTAGCGGGTACCGCGATTCTCCGAAGAATGAAGAAAAATGGCATAGTGGGAACTTCGCTACTTCAGAAAAATTGCGACGATTTATGACGTAGTGGGTACGTTGCATGTTTACTTGTATTAGTTGCCCCAAGAGATAACAACGGGCTCTACAAAGTCCGCTCTTCTAGCTTTTGCTGTGACTTGACGCGTGTTTCACGCAGGCCTTGCGAACTTTTTATCAGAACAGCGGCCTCGCACATCAGATAGTACACTCAATGACGTGCTGCTTCTAAAATCGTGCTCACTCCCTTGACACAAAGAATTAAGCCAACTAAAAAAATTCGTATTTGTCTTGTGAGAAAATAAATACTATGACTTTGAAATGAATACTGGTTTGTGCTAGTTGGTAGGAATACGTAATACAGTTACTTCCGCTCCTTTAAGAACGTGTTTTACCCTTGTCCCACTTTCTTAAGAGGAGGGAAGCAACTACATCACAAATCCAATGTTTTTTTTAATGATTGCCTCACCTTTTTCATACTTTCTTTTTTTATACAAAGAAAAAGAAACCGTTACGAACCGTTACGGAACGTATTTTTTTTTTTCGTTCTGGAACAGAAACGAAACGGAACTTTTTGCGGTGAAACGAAACTAAAACCGAAACGAAAAACATTTCGTTCCGACACCCTGGTTACAAGTAAGGCTAGCAACTAAGTCTTCTGGATCCGATTTCGCGTAACTCAACAAAACGCTGGTTTAAAGGCCAACTCCGGCGATTTTTCGAGGTCGATGGATCTCAGTGAAATTCACTGGGTACGTTCCTTTGCACGTTTCCGTCATTTATGCCAAATTACAGGCTTGAGACATCCGCAGATTGTTTGCAAATGAATTTTAAAGATTGTCTGCAAACGCCCTCCTGGCTTCCCACAATTATTGGCAACATTGCGTCTGTGACGTCAGTGTTGGCAAGGCGGCGGAAGTGACGCAGCCGAGGGCACCGCTAACTTCGGCGCTTAGGCCGCTACAGCGAGCGTCTGCTGTGCACAAGGCGACAGACAGCGTTGGTTTGGACGGCGCTTCGCTGGTCGTCCCGGCTGTCACAGTTTTCATACTCCGCGCCGGCGTGACCGGCATGCCTTGCACGACTTCCGGTTCGTTCGTAACAACGTCTACGTCATACGTAGACAGTACACTCGGTTGGGTTTCGGTTTCGGTGTTGCGCTTTTTTGCTTATTTAAAATTATTCTCCAATTTGCCGAGTATTTCTGCTATCGGGCCCGTAACAGTAGCGTCTCAGGAACATAAAAGCACCATTACTTTGACATGGCCAAAAAATCGCCGGAGTTGGCCTTTAAAGGAGTACTGACATGAATTTTAAAATTTTTCGGGTTATTGCTCTAAATGAAAGCACGGGTGTCGAGAACCTTGAAAAGAGTGTCGTGGTGCCTGGGGATGCATTGCATATATTTTTAATACCGCTTCTTTCAACCAGCAGTTTCGGTTTCGGTTTCGAGAGGGCGGCTTCATAGTGACGTGTCAAGTCTGCCCGTGACGTCACGGGCAGACTGCAACCCACGAAATATGCACCTGCTGTCCTTGCTGTCAGTCGAACGTGGTTCATGATTAGTGAACTGTCGTCCAGTGCCTCCGACAGCGATTTCTGTGATTTAGGCTGCATGCAGAACCCAGACTTCGCAAACCAAGTGAGTCGACTTGAAACGTCATAGGGCTCTCCATGCGGTGAAGCTGCCTTGCAGATGCTGGGAGATGAAAATTTTAAAATCAAACTTAAATATTTATACGTGTTTTCCGGATGCGGTGTGGGGAGAGCGTTAACACTACATGCCAAGGAAACCAAAAACGTCCGTTTTTCTGCACTTCAAAATCGTGTCAGTACTCCTTTAAGGGAATACGGCCGCTCCAGGGACAGAAGCGGTTTTCGTGCTGTCCGTCCTCTAGATGCAAAGCGTTGAGAGCACAGCAAGTTTACGAGCCGTCTCCTGATGTCTGTCGCTATAGCGCACGGGCCAACCCTCGCGACGACCGCGCCCTTACGAGCAAAGTTCACAGTTGCTGCTCGAGCGACGCAGCTCCACTCTCCCCCCGTCCGACGCTCCTTCGCCCGGCGAAAAGCGCCCGGGGCGTTTGCTCTCTGTTTAGGGGCCATCGACTGCAGACTTCGCACTCGGGGCGATGTTATCGCATGCACCCTTCGTGCGACGGAGATGGCCGGCTTGTTTCATCTCTGCTTCAGCCGCGTTCGTCCCAGCGCTTCCATGCTGTTACTCGCGCGTAGAACATACGATGCTCGGGACGATGCTTTCGATTTGGACTTTATACGGACCATGACGGCGTCGACAAAAACCCGCCGAGAGTGTCCATATAATTGATACCGCAATAAAAACTGGGTGCGCCATATCAGACCTTTCTGCATGTTTCTTCGACTGTTGTGACTACAGAAGAGCTAAATGGAAACCTGCTGAGCCGGAGCAGCGACATGAAAGCATTCGTGGGCGCGCCCGCGACATTTACAGTTTCTGAAAGGTATACATTCACTTGAAGTGGGCTGTTCAACAAGTCTGCTGACATGCTTTCTCTCTCTCTTTCCTGTGGGTTACTACGTTACAGAATACGTTGTTGTGTCCTCCAAAGGTTAAGATAATTAGTTTCCTTAGATATTCTGCCTGGATAAATTTTGTTTGTATTGTTTGCGAAAAGAGCTGAAGTAAGAGACACAATTATTTCGGAGAGCTTAAGTGCTGGAAACTTACCAGACGAACAAATGATCCATAATTTAAACTTTTTAGCGCGCACAAAAGACAAGGACAAGCAAGAGACACACGAGCGTCGGCGGAGACAGTCCTTGTCTTTTGTGCGCGCTAAAAAGTTTAAATTATGGATCCATACCAACTTGCCCAGTTATCTGTCTTACTGGAACAAATGATGTTCAAACTTCACTTCATCATGCATTAGATGAAGAGGCGCACATAATGCCAGATGCCAGCGTTACAAAGGTGGACTTATAGCTTCACGATATTTTTCGAGGTGTTTGATAGAACTCTCGGTTCTACCTCTATCAGAGCCTGAGCTCGCCTCTTTTATTGTATTTTTGTTTATTTGTTGTGCGCGCCCTTTCTATTCCTGGTCATGCCGCTACTGACGGCATGGCCCTTCTAACTGACGACGAGCAGTTACAAGCCGAACGTAATGACAGAGCGCAAAAATGTTTCGTTCTTGCACGGATGAGAGAGAGAGAAAGAAAGAGAGATGAATCTTGGAGGAGCTTGCATGACGGTACGCCTGTTGCTACAATAGATGTGAATCTGCTGCTTCGTCGCTCGCACCACTAATGGACAGTTTAGTATTGCACGATTTGCATGATTGGCGCACTCTGGTCGACCCGTCGATCCTGCAGACAGTGTCGCAGCAAACTGGGCAGATCCAACAGAAATTATAACATGATGCCGCCGATACTAGGGCAACTAAGGAGCGTCGAGACGCTTGACGTATTTCGATTTTTCAACGCACGCAAGGGCCCCACCAGCTGGACGCGTGTAGGCGTCCGGCTGGACGCGTGTAGGGAATCGTGCTGCAACGATTCACGCAATGCCTCGCGTTACGTAGATGTAAAGCACAGTTTAATCTGCTGATATTTTTCCTCCCCCAGCCACTCACCTCTCATTGACGGCTGTTGACTTCTCAAGCAATTAGGATACACTGTTTCGTCAGAGTCAAGAACACTAAACGCCACAGGAGGGCAACGTGCCCGTAACTCTAGTAAAAGAACGATTAATAAATGTGAGAAAAAAAGAACTACAGCAGAAAACATCTATCAGTATTTGTCAATGCGTATAGCATTCAAGCGCATTAGAGGCATGCGAGTGACACGAATGAAGACAAATTGCACGACGCTTCCAAGACGTCGTTCACGCAGTGTTGCTTAGAGTACTTATGTGGAAACACAATAGATTTAATCTCGTTTCAACTACACTACGTCAGTGTTGTGAACACGCTCCAAGCGCCTCTGTCATCGCCAATGGCGTGGAATTTCTGTCAGCGTCGTGGAAAATGCGTCGAGCGTCTGAACGATCTTGCTTGCACGCAGGACATTCTTAAAGGTGCTTTATACGCCTGATGAGGCTTGAATCTGTGGCGTAGTGGTTATAGAGAATCGCCCGTAGGGGCTAGAGGCCCAGAGTTTACATCTAGCCGTCTGAACGTTTATATCAAGGCCTTATGAAATTAGACGCCTCATGAAAGGCGAACAGTGACCGTCGACGTCGGCGGAGACAGCCCGAACGCTCCAAAAAGTCCCGTGATCACATGTGATGTCGTCATGACGTCACAGACACCTAAATTTGTGACGTCAATATGACGTCACATGATGGCGTCATCACATGATGTCGTCGCTTAGTAAAAGGTGGGCCCATATCCCGGAACACCATGTGAGGTGCAGAAAGCTCCAGAGAGCTGCGCAGAAGGTTCAATAGACGATTTTCTGCAGCTGGTTTATTCAATCAAAAATCACCAGGCCTGCGCGGAAAGCGCAGCACAGTCACAGCGAAAGCTGGAAGAGCGGCATTTCTAGAGCCCGTTATAAACTCTCCTGTGGCTACTAACACAGGTACATTAGCAACGTACCCACTACGCCACAAAGCGTAATTTTTGGGAAGTTGGGAAGCACCCAGCACATTATTCGTTGTTGTGCGGAGAAGCGAAGTACCATATGTAAGCGATTATGTGCAGTTTGTTGATGCGGCGGTTGATGACGATGAATAATTATGGTTGCGCCCTTTGTGATGGGTTGGAAGCTTTAAACGACCCACTAGTTACGTAATGCATATTGTGTGACGCCCGGTCGTTATTTAACTGTCCCACCACGCTTTATAACACACTTTAACCGGAGAAACGTAGAGCGAGAGAGAGAGAGAATTGACTTTATTGAGACCCTGAGGAAATGGATCATGGGAGCCTTATGGGCTTCCTTGGTAACCAACAGAAGTGCACTTGCGAGGAACCCACTACGCTATAAGTCATTGTAATTTTGAGAAGTAGGTAGTAGGCACTGTGCCATTTTTCGTCATTCTACAGACAGCCGTGGTACCTGCTAAACGCATGTAAGGCATTATGCGCACTTTGTTGATGCTGTGCGTGATGACGATGAATAATTATGGCAGAGCTCTTTGTAATGGGTTGGAAGCATTCAACAACCTACTCGTTGCGCTATTCGCATTGTGTGACGCCTGGTTACAGAATTCGCGTTGTGAAACGCTTGGTGCTTATTCTACTGTTTTACCACGCTATATTGCATATGCTAATGTGGTTCCTTCCCGACATGAAGCCTGTATAGGACCTTTTTGCAAAGCAGTTTCAAGCACCGGCATGGCTCAGAGGTTGAATAATGGGCTCCCACGCAGAGGGCCCAGGTTCGAACCTCGTTACATCCTGGGATTTTTTTTCTATTTAGTTTTTTTTTCTTATTTCGAGCGATACTGGTTACGGACACCGGCGGCGGCGGCGGCGGCGGCGGACAACTACGGCACCAAAAACGGCCGGTGAAATGATGTCATAACAGCTTTCGCTGTAAAATAGAGGCGCCACCGCATCATGTCCTTCCCCGTGCCGTGGACTTTGGCAGCGCTGCTCAATGTGTCCCCATCCGCGCCGCGTCGTCTGCTCGGCGTCCCCACAGCGTCTGCGCGTACGTGTTGGGCAAGTCGAGCGCGGCTGATCTCAGTCATAAAGACAAATGCTTGTTCCCTGCGTGAGATGTCACAAAAGGATAGCCGATTTAGATATTTATTTATTGTTGTCAGTAGAGTGGGCAAATAGCAAGCGCAAATAGCAAACGCGGTCGCGTCTGCATGGGTGCTGCCATGTTCATAGGCGTGCGCACAGGGGGGGCAGGGGGGGCGGCCGCCCCCCCTAATCGCCCAAGAGGGGGGCGCAAAATCTGCCCCGTACATTGACCCTTCTATTCCTCTAAGAAGGGGGGGGGGCGCCAAATCTGCCCCATACATTGACTTAGTAGGGTGGGGGGGCGCTGCGGCGAACCTTTGCCCCACCCTAATGGGGAACCCTGCGCACGCCTATGGCCATGCTGGCTTGTAACGCCAGCTACTGGCGGTTGCTAATACAATTGCAGGCATACGCCATAAATGCGAAGTAGAATAAACATATCATGTACTGCTGTGGCGTAGTACGTACCAAACAAACGCAAATATCGCAACGTTATCAACTTTTAGGCAATTAACATGCGGAACTATGCTTTGCTGCGTAAGCATGTGACTTGCTTACACCCTGCTGCACTTGTGTGGTACGGCCACGGCGGCCTCGCTGGCCTAATGCGTTGGCTGGGAGAAGGCCATTTACGATCACGTGATCAAACATGGCCGCGCCCTTGCGTCGCTGCGAAAATCGTCGGTGCAGAAGAAAAGAAGTTGACTTTCGTCCTCGAGTCGTCTTAGGCAAGTGCATAAGGGACCGTGCGCTTTTGTTATTCGATGTATGCGCTGCGCTAACATCGCTCAGGCGCGCGCGCGCGCGCGCGCGTGTGTGTGTGTGTGTGTGTGTGTGTGTGTGTGTGTGTGGGGTGTGTGGTGTGGTGTGTGTGTGTACGATGCCACTCGTGGTTAGACAGACCGTGGCCTTCGTGATTAGCTCCGGAAGCGCACCGTTGCTCAGGTTGATCTACTCTCATGGGGAGAGCGTGCTCAGAGAAAGCGATGTGACAGCCAGAAAAGCGTCGGTGATTGGTCGCTGAACATGGGCTAACGGCGCCATTGCGAGCATGTCAAAGAGTTAACAAACCATTACACCTCGACCGGGCTAGGGAACGCGACGCGCATCGTGTTTCCCCTCTAGCCCGGCCGTGATTTCTCACAGGGCGAGCGTAAGCGGGAAGCGCGGTGTGACGGCCAGGCGGGCAACGCAGGCGAGCGTGGCAGAACTATTCCTTAAAATGGATGGATGCTGTGCGCGAGCCTTATAAGCTAAGGTCGCCACCTCGCGCGTGCTAAGGCGTTGACAAAATTACAGTTGTCATCTTGGAAACGCGCCGATTGGGACGGCCGTATCAACGGCACGCTGCCGGAGCTAATGGCGGAGGCCGCGACAGACCATTTAAACCGCCGACGGTATCCAGTGTTTTAGGCAGGACAAGGGGTGGATCTGTCGTGCCGAAACGGTTGAGGGTAAATACAGAAATGCTATACGCATTTAAATACAGGGCTGTTCAAATGAAAAGGTACGAAACGACACTGTGGGTATAAATAACGAATTTCTCAAAGTATACACTATGTGCCTGATCAAAACGATCCCATTGATGAACAAGCCGAAGGATTCTTTGTTCCCAGAATTACTGTGACCGTGACGAAACCCAGCCCTTCTCAGCGTCTTTGAGTTTCTCGTCCTATGGTTGAAGCGCTTCCTTTTCAGGTGTTTTTTCAAGGGACCAAACAAATGGAAATCCCAGATAATGTATGGTGGCCGGTTTAACGCCTTCCGCTGTCAGAAATCGTTTAGTGCCCCGCTACTCCTCAACCGTCGAATTTTGCAATGTGAACGCCATCTTGTCCTCACACGCACTGCCGCGTCAATTGGACGGCGCAATTTTTAAGAGACTCTGCTCTCTACTTCGCATCGGGCGCCCCCGCATGCTCCAATCCAGGGTACAGACTCCAATCGCATCCCTAGATGTCTCGCTACATTCTCCCATAGCGACATAGGCATCTATGTAAGCGGTCATGTTGTTACGACGTTTCCTACCTTTTCATTTGAACACCCCTTGTACATATCGCGGAGTATCCACCAGCCGCGATTATTTGCTTTGCTATCCCGTAGTGGAGGAACGAATGAATATCAGACAAAAGATAAGGTCTTGAAAGAAGGTAACGCGTGAAAACATGAACACAAGGGGAGATAACCCGACAAAACAAACACCCGACAACATGACGTTTGTGTTGTCTGGTTATCTCCTCTTGCGTCTGTATTTGCATGCCTTACCTTCTTTAGATGATGAACACATACCAACTAGCTCAAATTTCTGTCGTTCCAGAAGATCAAAGAAGCGGCAGTACAACATCGCATCGGGAAGCACAACGCACGCGTGACTTCAATATACGCTCAAGTGTTTTGGCATTCACCGCCAGACTGCCGTTCCAAAGGAATGCAAGGTTTCTTGTGCTGATATTGGAACACGATTACTTAACTGCATACTTTCTGTTCCCGAATGCATGATTATGAAAGGTTTCTCTACATGAGCGCTGCCAGCACGGCAATCGATGTGTCCCAAACACGGCATGCACATTTCGCCAACGTAACTAAAAATAAGAAAAAAGCTGGGCGTAGCTTGCACTAGTGCCTCAAGGCTAGAGACACAGCGCAGCTGATCGGCACCTAGCTCGTCCTTGCCTTTCGAGGTTTTGCTAAGTTTTTGCTAAGTTTTGCAAGGGTTATGGTAAGTATTGGTAGGCACTGCCAAATTTGTTAGGCGTTGCTAAGGGTTGCGAGGTTATGCTAAGTTTAACTAAGTTTTGCTGGCACTGCTAGTTTTCGCTAAGGTCTTGCCAAGTGTCGCGAGGTTATGCACCAGACTTGCCGAGTCCCACTCTATCACTCTAAGCCAGCCTTCAGTCTCGGTAGATGCCCCCACATCCGAGACGGGGGCAGCGTTTGCCGGTGGTAGCCAGTAGTGCGCAGCTTCGGGCCAGGACCCAGCTAGGTACCGGACAGCTACGCTGTGTCCTCGCCTAGCGCCACTAGTGCAGCTACGCCCAGCTTCTGTGAGCCATATACGCCGGCCTTGCCACGCAAGGGCTAGATAGCGAGACAGCGAAGCGAGCGCCAAGCAATGCACAGATGCGCCAGGGGTGGTGACGGCGTCGCTCCGCGAGGTTTTTTGTCCATGACGGACGGATTGAACGCTCGGTTTTAAACAGCTCCGCTGTTAAAAAACACATAGCAGGGTCAGAAGGCCTTTTTGCGTAGCATTTCACGCCCCGTAGTGTAAGTTTTAGTTGTATTTTTTTCGGACATCAGCGCTTGTACTCTCCACACCAACGCCTCGCCAGCCGCCGCTGGAAGCGTCGCGCCATATTTGTTTCTGCACGTGTGAGGCGCACGCACAAGCACTGTGACGCAATGGCGATTCCGAGCACTTCATCGACACACAAAAAACACGCAAACGCCCCTGCTTTCAAGAGTTGTGGAAAGGTGAAAACAAGAACACAACAATTTGGGAATTCTGGGGGGTATAAACGTCACAACGCGAACCGCGGATAGATTGAATCAAGCACGAGCAGAGACAACTCTATATACAGGCGCCAGAGCTGCAGCATGCTGCACTGCTCCTCGAGACTGCAGTGGTTTCAAAGATCTCGCGTGCACGAACGTCACGTGTGCCGTGCTCGTGGGCCTGACTCTTCACAGTGTGTGGTTCGCAGGCGCTGCAGTGACGCTCGTGAAACACAATCTTTGAGCCGCTGCAATCTCAAAGAACAGTGGGTTAGCTCTCCGTCTGTGGCGTTCTCTTCCGCTTATTTAACGTATCTTAACAACATTTTTGATGACATGTAATCTCAACCATCTATAGTTTTCATGCTTCCTGCTCATTCGCGTGGTGTACAGCTTTCGTAGGTATACAGTACGTGGACGTGGTGAAGAAGTTAGAGAAGGACTGAGGGAAGACGAGGAAGATGAGGGTGTTCTAAATACAGACATGGCTGACACCATAGCCTAGCCCAACGTGTATTATTACAAATTGGCGCAGCCACGTATAGTTCCTGTGTGGACATGCAAGTCAAGATGTGGTGGACTTCACCATTGAGCAAATCAACGCGGTGGCATCCGGATCTTGGCTGCAACGCCTCAAGATGAAGAGGAACAAGCTCTTCCGGAAGCAGTGACACTGACGAATTTGTCTCCTACTAAGCACTAGAACGAAGCTCACTCCAAGGGATTTAATTGCTAAAGGAACAGTGAGGATCAATATGAAACTTCAAGATTATGAGAATTTGTTCTGACTCCAGTTGGAAACTACGCGAAGCCCGCTACCGTTGCTTCGTCTGACAGCTCCGTCGAGCTGTTCAACAGTTTCTTGCAATGCAGACAGGAACAGAACAGGCAGCAAAATGATTTATATGCGGTTGCTTGTAAACGTGACCGAACGAATAAGCAGACCAAGTCTCGAACACGTGAAGCCAGACATGTTTGAAGGAGAGTCTAGCAGTCCCGAGTCCTGGCTACATTTTACGAATATGCATGCAACGAAAACTACTGGCACAGTGACGAGGATAAGTGAAAAACATGCGATTATTCCTCTCGGGAATAGCGAAGAGTTGGTATGAGTTGCGTGTCAACGCTCACAGCAACAAGCCATGGACAGAGTGGAAAGAAAGTTTTCTCAGCTCTTTTGGCGAGAACAAGGTGTTGCTATGGGACAAAGCAATCGCATTCAAGTACACGTCTGGATCTGCACTCAGCTATTTTTACGAGAAAAGGCGGTTGCTCCAGCTGGCTGACCCATCCTTGCCCGAGACGTCTGTGGTTCCGCTTATCATCCATGGTTTGAGTCCGGACCTCCAGAACCAAATACAAGTGAGAGGACCCAAGACGATTGAAGACCTTCTGCGGGGAATGCGAAACCTCTACCTCCAGGACCTAGGAACCCAGCGTCAAACCATGACACCTGCTGCAAGGTGTACAGGTACCACAGCGAGCTGATCGAAAGACGCCCCCTTTGCAAAACTCGAAGTCTACCGCAACGCGTGTGTCATTTTTAACCGACCAGGAAGACTCATGCCATAATGAGGAGCTAGATGACGTGACAAAAAACTAAATAAAGAGGGTCTCGGCTTCCGCCCGATGACATCAAGAGAAGCTGGTTTTATTTGTCGCATACAAGTCTATTGTACATAATCTGTTTTTGTTAATGGAAAGCAAAGGAGCGCGTTAGTTGACAGCGGAGCCAGCGTCACAGTCATAAATGCCAGTATTGTTGAGAGTGAGAAGTAAAACAGGGACGACCTGTAGAAGTACACGGATACGATGGAAGGCGAGATGTTCACGATAAATGGACTTGTGTTACCATATCGTGTCCTCGGAAACACTGTCGCTGCGCAAGCACTGGTATTGGACGGAGTGCCCCTATGAATTACTCCTTTCACGTCCAGCCATCAGTGCCCTTCACCTTAACAATCTACTGGACTGGAGAGTGACTACAGAAGAAAAAGCGCCACAGCCTCAACGCTTCAACTTCAACTTCACCTTCGAGGACTCTAAGGAAGCCATCGTCAGGTGAAGATGTGAGACGCTTTACCCAGAATTGATATGCTTGAAAGGATATCCTACGGCAACTACAAAGTTTGAGGTACCATTCAAGCTAGATGATACTACAGTGGTGAGAAAAAAGCCCTACATATGTCAAGGGAGAAAAGAATGTGGCTTCAG
This sequence comes from Rhipicephalus sanguineus, assembly GCF_013339695.2. Taxonomy (NCBI): domain Eukaryota; kingdom Metazoa; phylum Arthropoda; class Arachnida; order Ixodida; family Ixodidae; genus Rhipicephalus; species Rhipicephalus sanguineus. Next base: position 32,422 of record NW_023616088.1, read on the forward strand.
AACGAGATCCAAAAGGTGTGGATGCACAGATCATTCGTCCATCCACATCTCCATTCGCGTCGCCCATCACCATTGCACCTAAGGAAAATGGAAGTCTTCGACTCTGCACAGACTATAGACCAATTAATAAGCAGACAGAGCTTTTTCCGTTTCCTATGCCACGTATAGACTCTATCATAGATGAAACGGATGGATGCAGAGTGTTTTTCGCGCATTGACTTATGCAAAGGTTTTTGGCAAGTTCCGCTATCTGAAAAATACAAGAAATATTCTCCATTCATAACGCCCTCTGAAATCTACGAGTATAATCGACTCCCATTTGGATGGAAGAACTCACCCGCTGGTTCCAGAAGATGATGAATGACGTTTTGCGACCGTTTCTTGGGAATTTTGTAACGTCTACATTGGCGATATAATTGTTTATTCCCGCAACGAGGACGAACATTCAAACCATCTTGCTAGAGTACTTCAAGCACTTTGTGATGCCGAGCTCAAGATTAACGAGAAGAAAGTGAGTTTTTCCAAAGAAAAGTGTGTTTCTGGGTAGAGTATTTGATGGCCAACCAAGACAACGAAACAGGAGTCCGTAGAACGAATAGCAAAATGCAGAAGCCGTAGACTTACCTCTTTGCGGGTATTTCTGGGTTTGGCCGGGCATTTTCGGTCGTTCATTAGAGATTATGTGCGACACAAACTAAATGCCTCACAGAAATGACTAAGAAGAATGTTTCATTTCAGTGGGACAGCAGAGTGTGATTCCGTTTATCACAGCCTTGTGAGCATCATTTCATCTGATCCAGTTCTCACTCTTCCAGACTTCAAGTTGCCCTTCGAGCTGAACACCGACGCGTCTTATTATGGCACAGGTGCAGTGCTTTACCAAAGAGATGCCGACTGTCCGCGGAGCCGGCAACAGAGGGTCGTCGGATACTATTCGTACACCTTCTCGAAAGCGCAACTTAACTACACGACTACAGAGAAAGAAGCCTTGGCAGTCCTAATGGCCGTACGCTATTTTAGACCTTACCTGGATGGCAGGAGCTTCACGCTCTTCACGGATCATCAAGCCTTGACTTACATCCTTAACCTCGCAGAGCCTAGAGGAAAGATCGCTAGGTGGGTGGCCGAACTCCAGCAGTTTACATTCGTGGTCCATCACAGGCCTGGGGAGCAACCTAAAGGATGCAGATGCACTTTCGAGACTTGGCGGTCATTCCCTGATCAAGAAAACATCAACCGCAAACCTGTTGTGGGAGGGAACTGAAGAACTCCAGTTCCTCAACGGAAAGTTTCGCAGTCCCCGAAACAAATGGTGCCTCGAATCCTGGAACTTTATCACGACTCCCCGCACTCAGGCGGACACGATGGCTTTTGGAGGACTTATCGCAAGATCCATCAACGTTTCCAGTGGAAACACATGAAAGATGACGTCCAGCGGTATGTTCAGTCTTGTCATCAATGTACAAGTTCACAAAGCCAATTACCTTCAGAGAACGGACGAGATGGTCTTGCCTCCAACACTCCGACATACCGTTTGAAGTTGTCCACGTCGATTTTGCAGAGCTCAAGAAAAGGCTGCTGGAGTAGGAAGAACAAGTCTTTCCTAGTGGCAATAGACCAGTCGACAAGAACAGTGGCTGCACGGCCGGGAAGAGAAGACGCGAATTGTGTGATTGCTCTCTTGAGCCGGTGAGATGTTTAAGAGTACAAAAGTAGTGATATCGACAATGACCAGCGTTTCTAAGCCAGCGTTTTGCAAGAGGTGGGCGAAGCAAAATGGAGTGTACTTTGCGACCGCGCGCCGTACCATTCCTGCAGGAAATGGCATGGCTGAAAGAATAATACGAGATTTGAAGCAGTTCATTTCAATGTACCCAAGCTTTGAAGGCGGATGGAAATGCTGCTTGGAGGCAGCTGTTGCTCATCACAACGATCGCAACCACTGCGAGCATCGGCTGTAGCCCGTATTTTGCGGCAATTCGGAAAGGCGCCAGTTGCTTCCTGCTGATCAACAGCTTCGCATTGCTGACCGCCTGCAATTGTGCGAAAAGCGAAAAACTTCGGAAGCATACCAGCGATATCGGGAAGATATGAAGAGAAACTTCGACCGCCGCCCACAACACGCGGATACCTAAGATACAGCTGAACGATCTGATACTCGTCAGAAAGGGCCTTCCCGGCACGAAGCAGGTGTATTTGGGACCTTATCGAGTGGTGCAGACTGCAGTGCAACAAGGCGTTCTCAAGAGGGTTGGTTACGTAAACGGTGACGGTGTGCTGGAGTTTGCGACTGTTGGAAACGTCTTCATGTATCATCCCAGAGGGATGAGTCTTCAAAGAGGGGGAGTGTACGTGGACGTGGTGGAGAAGTAGAGAAGGACTGAGGGAAGACGAGGAAGATGAGGGTGTTCTAAATAAAGAACATGGCTGACACCATAGCCTAGCCAACGTGTTTATTACAATACATTCTAGGCAACTTACAGAATCTGAATCGTTAGGCCTCTATATATCTATGCCAAATTAACCATTACAGAACTGGATGCTAAATTACGTCCGCTTTGGCACCCCTTCGGCCAGACGCTATACAGCACCGCTATCACCATCAGCCAATCTCGGCACGCAGTCATTCATCAGCAACATCCCAGGTGAACTATATAGTTAATTCATGGGCGCTACAGGCCAGCTGACGCCACTGGCGGCCTCAAATGAGGGTCCAATGTCAACACTCCACGATTAGAACTGACTTCTGAGTCAACGAACTTTGTTCTCTCTGTATACTTCTCAGACTTGGCTCTAAATGATTAAATGCACGTCCAGTACGTTCAAAATATTGTTGAAAACAAACAAAACAAACAAAACCGTAAGAGAATAGGCCATACAACCTTGTGCTTCCTGCAGATTGTACTGCGTGCTAACTCTATTCTTGATTCCTCAGCATTGGTTTGTCTCGCTGGGATAGTTTGTTTATATACATTCTGCTATCAAGGATGTCCCAAAAAAAGAATGATAGCCATTGAAAGCGTTGCAATATGTGTAGTAAATGCCAGGAACCACGAAGTGTAGCGCGCATTCTAATTTATTACGTGACCACGTATGAAAAGAAAAAGGCGTGAATATTTGCAGTCACTATGCAATTCCACGCACCTTTACGACACGCCTGCATTTTCGGAGACGATTCAATCGCGCTTCTCTCAGAAATACGGAATTTTTCATGACGCTGGCTTTCTGGAGAGACCTTAACAATCTTTTTCGAAAAACATGCCTATGAGACAAGCGAATTACTTCGTTTACGTTTTGCGTAATGTATGTTTGTTGCGTTTTGCGTAATGTATGTTGGCCATTATGTTTATTGTGGTGTATTGTGCTCGTTAGCTTCAAACCGCATCTCAGATTTGTGCTTAAATCCTGAGCTAAACAGAAAATTAGGCGAGTTGGTGGAAAGTCAGCTATGAATTAGCGACCGTGTGTGTTGTGAACGTCCTTGTTTTGTGCTGTGTGGTCTTGCTCTAGTTTCTAAGCTCATTTTTACATTGTGTTGAGAATTCGATTTCATTCAGTGAGGTCAAACTTTACACTAGAGCCATTCTTGGCGTCATGCTGTTTCGTCTTTATTGACCGATTTCCTACTTTCTAGTTAAAGGAATGTCAAACTTTTTTAGAATATCACATCTCAACAACACTCTTTCGTATAGCCCGCTCGTCGATCGAGTTGACATTTCTGCAGTTAACGGTCAGAATGCGAATAGTCAAATAAACATTGACATTTTAAAATGGCATCAAATGTGAGGACTGTCTTAAAAAAACACCTATCATGCACCCGAGTGGCAGAGTGCCGAGCATTCTGTAGGGCCTCAGCGGTCCGCAGAATAGTGAGTCAGCTATACGCGAACACACCACACAAACACACACACGCATCTATCTATCTATCTATCTATCTATCTATCTATCTATCTATCTATCTATCTATCTATATATATATATAATATATATATATATATATAATATATATATATATATATATATATATATATATATATATATATATACGTATATATACATATATATATATATATATATATATATATATATATATATATATATATATATATATATATATATATATATATATATATATATTGAAAGGGGGGGCTGGTTAAATTTAAAGTTGGCCTTGGTACCTTTTTTAGTTCATAACAAATGCTGGGCATATGCACATCGGAAACAAGGAGGAACTCACGCAGACATATTTATGCAGGGTGCAGCTTTTCATCGGGACAAAGCACCGACAGCTTCATAGAAAAACGATAAAAAAAAAACCAACATCAGTGTTTTTAGTCTTTCGTTCGCATGTTGCTGTTGTGCATCTTTCGAATAAATAATTTAGGCCTGGCGCTGATTTTCGAACGAAGTATTTTACATTCAAATTGGCGTTTCCCGATGCCAATGGTTGCACGCCGTTCCATATATTAAGTTGCCAATGCTATTTCAGAAAAAAAAGAACAAAGTATTTTATTTTTTCGGAAGACGGGATCACGTGTTCTCGAGCATTTAAGCTTAATGGCACTCGAATGTCAAAACGCAGTATATTTCGGCAACACTAATATAATTGAAGGAGGATGCAACGAGCGCAATGCAAGAATTGCAATCGCCATGGCCGCCGCAATTTGATTGCGGTAGACGAATTGCAGACAAAACCATGCCACGGACGCTTAGTTTTGTGATAAAGTGCACTAAAGACGTTTTTTTTAATATTATGGTGACCAGGGCGCACCGGTCTTGCTCTTCCGATAGAAAGACAGCGCAAGCAGCGCTATAAGTAGCATGCGGATATACATGGCGCCTCCCGGATAACACGCGTTGCATTGCAGCAGCATTGCTTCGCATCGGAGCCGGGTGTGCGTAGATTTCCGGAGAGGACAGTGATTGACGGACGTATTATGGGTAATCCCTGGTCCGCGTACTTGAGCGCGCGCCATTTTTCCTCTACGCCGAGTTTGCGAAGGGTAACTTAGAAACGACATTAAATGAAAAAATGATCGACCACGGGGCTGATATTTTGGCCACGCCTGTTGCCTGCATCATTACTTTCCCTACTACTATGCACTTTGTCGCATCATTATTCACCTGCGTAACTTTTATGCACTCGTCATTTTTTCATGTCTTCTTACCAGAAAGCAGCGCGCCGTGGTAAGGGGTTATTCCTGCGCATAGCGCGTGCTTTTCTCGTATTTCTGCAACCATGATGAGGGACACGAAAGTGCTGCCGGGAACACAGGCGCACGGTTATCTCGAAGCCGCTCATCGTAACAGAACAGATGCACGGTTTGGTAGCTGTTCGCACACACCAGAAATGACCAAGATATATCCTTAGAGCAGAACAAATGAGTGGTTTGGCGTGACTTCGGGGTCTCTTATGACCGCACGCACGTGGAGTCACACGCTGCTTCCATGGTTGTTTTAAGGCATACACAATTTCCTTAGTATGATATTTTTTTTATAGATGAAGGAAATAAGATTACTTTTAAGGGCTCGTTTTTTGTTGTTAGACACAATAATAATGAGAACTAACAGACAATAATGCCACGGAAAGTATAGTTGATGTTATTTGTAGTAATTAGGATATACAGTAAAACCTCGGTGATACGAATCTCGCGGGACCACCAAAAATACTCGTATCATCCGAAATTCGTATCAGCAGAAAGCATGGAAATTAGCATGCAACAAATGAAGGCTGGCGTACATTTTCATTTATTGTTTTTCAGGGCCGCAGCAGCGTCCGCAAGAACCCTGAATGATTGTCAGTTAAGTTTTTAGATGTCGGCAATCATACGAGCACTCGTAAATATATGGCCCGTACGCGCGTATTTAATTAATGAACCAGGTGCGTTGTGACCCGCCACAGCAGTAGCCCCTTTAATATTTCAGTATCTTTTTTCTTTTGCATGACACCGGAGTACTGCAGCAAAAGTAACGAAAGAAGCGCTTTGACGCAATGGATCAAGGCCACAAAATTACAGAACCACGGTCTTGTGTTATGAGTTTGTTATCGCGGAGGTGTTGGGGATGTTTTTGGGATATTTACGGCCATGCCCGCACAAGTGCGACCTCAACGGTCGCGCATGTTGACACTGTGAGGCCTGCCTCCTTCGCAAAGACCGTCCTGGTCTTCTTTCGGTCCTCGTCCACCTTTCATAGGATGTCTGATGCACGAGGCATGAACGTGTAAACACAGTACAACGACAGGAGCCCGCGTCCACGCGTTAGAAAAAAAAAGCATAGCACTAATGTCCTCTGCAATCTAAACGCGAAGGCACACGGTGGCATATAAGAGCCTCAAAGATTTGTGCACACAGGCTCGGAAGCCTTGACGCGTCTCTGAAGGTTTATTCTGACCGTAAGAAAAGTGTTTTTCTGACACCGTGATTCTGACAATTTGGCGGTGCGGCGCGCATGCCCACACTTGCGTTCCTGCGCTCGCACGTGCTTGGCGCGTCTTCCGGGACAGCACAGACAGCACCTCTTCGTGCCTGTGCGGTAGCGTACGTTCGTATCAAACGTCACTGGGTGAAAATTGGTTCGCAACAACCGTACTCTATTGCATTGCAGGCCAATGGGCCTTGGCCGGGACCAATGAAAAATTCTTATCACCCCGAAATTCGTATGAGCTGTGATCGTATCACCGAGTTTCACTGTAAATATCAAGAAAGTAAAGTAAAGTGGACGAAAAGGCAACTTGCCGCGGGCAGGGACCGAACCTGCGACCTTCGAATAACGCGTCCGATGCTCTACCACTGAGCTACGGCGGCGGTCATCCTCCCATCCACGTTCTGTGGTATGTCATCATCATCATCAGCAGCATCATCATCAGCCTGTCTACGCCCACTGCAGGGCAAAGGCCTCTCCCATGTTCCGCCAATCAACCCGGTCCTGTGCTTTCTGCTGCCACGTTATACAGTGAAACCTCGGTGATACGATCACAGCTCATACGAATTTCGGGGTGATACGAAATCTGTGTGCTCGCAGTCGCCAACGTGTTGAGGAGATGACGTGACACGCACGTTCTGCGACTATGTTTGCTGATTCAGCAAAGCCTTAAAAGCGGCCATTTTCGGATCGCAGCGACCCGCAAAGGCCACGTCACGACAAAGCACAAAAGAATTTCAGCTAACCAGCAGAACGCGACTTGGCAAGTACCGCGATCTTCAGATGAGGCTACGGTAACGTGTGGAAACACAGCCGCAAAAAATTACAAATAGGCTTGCACTGTGCAAATGAAATGCCCACCGCGGCAGCAACTCTGATATGGCGCCTCGCGCCAACTCTAGCGGCAGCGTATCGAAGAAGGCTAATTTTACAAAAACATAAAAGTCTTCGGACTTACATGTATCCACATTATTAAAACAATCCCCAGTTGTCCGAATTTCTCCACACTCACCTGTTAAGGCGTGTCTTTTCAGAAAAAGATCGACGTAATAGCAGAAAAAAGTTCTTTGTATTTGACTTATCCAGCCGAAGCACAAATGAAATTATAGAACTTGCAGAATAAATATTACCTAATGAGGATTTGAAGCAGCCAAAAGGCGAAACACAGAGCAGAGAAGTCATAATGCAGTCGTTGTGTGTGCTCTGTCTCTGTGTTTCGTCTTTTGGCTGGTAGAAGTCCCAAGAATATGCAAGAACTAACCCAGGTCTCACACCTTGTGAAGTATTACCTCGGGGCTACTGCTCCATGCCCTCCTACACAACCCCCCCCCCCCCCCCCGAGTAGCAATGATTAAGGGAGGCCTCTTGTGGGGTCATGGGAAGTCTAAAACAGCTCGAATGGTTTAGCAGTTTGCAACGCCTTGAGAGCTGATTTGTTCTAAAACCAGGAACCCTGTGTCTTCTTTCTATGTATGCATTAGTTTTCGTTCCGCCAAGAAGCGAATTTTCTTTTGACAAGCGAAATATCTGTGCAGTCCATTGCAGAATAGCCTGTGTACTATATAGAAATAAAAATATTTGAGTCAGTACTATAACTGCTCCTGGTGTAAAACTAAACGTCATCTTATATGATAGTAAATACATTTGCAACGAAGACACGAATACGATTCCGTTTTCTCGCTTTAGCAGACATATTTCTTCGGGTAGCTTTTAACGTTTGTGTAGAAATCACTGTTTAGTCAATGTACAAAAATTCCAGTTACAGAAACTAGCTGACGAAGTGCATTTAAACCTGAACTATTTCGAGTAATCGAGCTAACAAAAGCTTCTTAACTGATAACTAGGACATTTGTGGGCGCAACCACGATCAATATGAATTGTGTGTACAACGAAGATTCTGTACAGGAAGGGGCTCCGTTTTTTCGCAATGACAGAGATTCACCAGAGGGCTCCAGAACATTCGGCGTTTTTGTCTAAATTTCGCACTATTTGAATTAACGATTGCTGAACTAAGTTCCTTCAAAAACATTACCATGAATGCCTTTGACCTGAAAAAGCACTGTGTTCATAACATTTGCAGAAACTTATTGAAGTGTGTGCCCACGTGTGTCTAATGAAGTTATTATTTCAACGCGCTAACCGTAAAGAGCCAGTGTCGCAGGCATTTCGACGTCCGCTCACCGGCTTTACTTGTTAGCGAAAAATTGGCTTTGTCCGTGAGCAAAAACTCGCGATGGATGCCTGGCAATAAACAGTGTTTTTTTTGAAAATACAGATTTTTTTTATAAAAATGCTATCACCGTGAGGCCCCTGTCGTCTTCGCAAACACGAACTCTACGCTGAGGCGGAAAAACTGTGGCGCATCTAAAGTTAGATTCAAATGAGTAATTAACAAAAACTCGTTAAGTAACCTTTTAATTAATAACTTTAAGGCCGTTGTTTATGTGGAAGAGTTGTAGCTTAAATGCTCTGCAAGCACCGCAGGGTTTAATTTTCGCTGGCCGTTGCGGATTTTGTTGTTCCGTCGCGGACTCGCCACAACGCTCGAGGCCTACCGGTGGAATTCACCGTAAGAAATTTGCGCAGAAAAAATGAGATCAGCTCGCGCAGGTAAGGGTGAATTGGATATCAAGAGAAGGGGCCATCGTCCCACAGCGGACATAAACTGGATCAATAATAACGATGATGTTCACACGAGCTTCGATGTACCTGCGCCTATGTCTCGCCATAGCAGATGCATTCGAGGAAACTGTAGACGTCCAGGGCGTTGGTTGCGCGATGATATTGCGTGTTCACAAGTAAAGAAAGACAAAGGCACGTCTACAATAAGAACTCGTATATTTAAGCAAGAGCGCTGCGAGGCGAACAAGGCAGCAGCGACGGGGTGACTGCCGTAGCTTCGGCACCGCCGCTGTGTTTACAACACCCGACCGCTGTACCTCGAGTTCACAGGCCGCACTCCGCGCGCGCGCAGTAAACACAACACGATGCTAACGTGGACTCTGAGCCCCGAGCACGCTCGCTCAGCGCTGTTGCGCTATAGGCCCCCCGCTAGTGAAGGAGCCCGCTGAAAGGAGGGAGCCTGAACGATACAGAGCGACGCTCCCTGGTTGCAGCGGTGGGAGGGGGTGAAGAGTGCGATGAAGTGGTGGAAACGGAGGCGGAAGGTGTGGCACAATGTGGAATACCACGGTGCAATGGGTCCTCGACGAAGGCTGTTTTAAGGCGGTCGATAGACACGGTATCATGACGACCGTTCAAATCAAGCGTGTAGATGCTTGATGACGTGGTAAGGTCCATCGTAAGGGCGCTGCAAAGGCTTTCGAACTGCGTCGCGGCGCACAAACGCGTGTGTCGCCGTTTCCAAGTCAGGAGAGATGTAGGTAGGAACACTGTGTTTTACGCGAGGTTGTGGGCGAAAGACTGCGCATAGTGGAGCGCAGCTGCACCACATACTCGGTTGGATCAGGGCAAGGCGAGGTAGTTGAAAGCATCAGAAAAATTCTCCAGGAAGGCGGAGCTGTGAACCATAGGTCAGGTTCGGCAGGTGTACACTTGATGTCTTGCTTTAACGTCGTCCTAAGACTAAGCAAAACAAGTGGCAGTGAAACTGTCCAGTTGACCGTGTCGGGTTGCGCCTTCAAGGATGCTTTCAGGGTCCGGTGAAAACGCTCGACCATGCCGTTAGCGATGGGTGGTATGCCGTTGTGCGAATCCGCGAACTTCCCAGCAAAACATGAGCTTCTTGAAAGATCAGACTCGAACTGTCGACCGCGATCGGTGGTGATTGTAGAGGGAACGCCAAAGCGTGACACCCAACCCGATACAAAAGCTTTAGCGATTGTTTCGCTTCTTATGTCGGGAATGGGAAACGCCTCTGGCCACCGAGTAAAACGGTCAATGCATGTCAGCAGGTAGGTGTTTCCATCCGATGGAGGCCATGGTCCGAGGATGTCCAGATGAACTTTATCGAAACGTTCTGAAGGCGGTGTGAAGGTGCCGTACGGAGAGCACGTATGGCGATAAACCTTGGACTGCTGGCACTGCAAACAACTACGGGTCCAAGCACGACGTCTTTGTCAATTCCCGGCCAGACAAAACGCTGGGTGATAAGGTGTTGAGTAGCGCGGAATGCCAGGATGGGAAAGGGTGCGCAAGGAGTCAAAACAGCGCCGACGGAAATCGCTCGGAACAACTGGTCGAGGGTTGCCGGTAGACATGTCGCATAAGATAGGAACGGTGCAGGACGGAAGGGTACTTCACGAACCTGAGTGTTCCAGGGGATAGGCGAAGTTTAGCGATTTCTTCGTCTTGTGCTTGCGCTGACGCTAGGGCGCTGAAATCGACAGTTGCCGGCGCTGCGGCACAAGATACGGAAGCCGTCAGGCGAGAAAGCGCATCGGCTGCAGCATTCGCAGATCCCTGCACATGCCTGAGATCGGTTGTGAATTCCGCGATGTAAGCGAGGTGACGACTCTCACGGGGCGAAAATTTGCTGCTTGCAGACTTGATGGCAAACGTCAACGGCTTGTGATCCGTGGCGATGAAAAAACATCGGGCTTCAAGGAAATGCCTGAAGTGGCGCACACCCATATAAGCAGCAAGGAGTTCACGTCCGAAAGTGCTGTAGCGGCTTTCTGTGGGTGACAACTTGCGCGAGAAGAATGCCAAAGGCTGCCACGATCCGTCAACGAACTGTTGTAAGGCGGCTCCAACTGCCACATCCGACGCGTCGGTCATGAGGCAGAGTGGAGCGTCTGGTGTTGGGTGAACAAGCAGGGCCGCGTCTGCGAGCTCTGTCTTAACTGCTTCAAATGAGCTTGATGCATTCTCAGACCACGTAATGGGAAGTACACTTCTTCTTACCCTGATGCAGGTCAGTAAGGGGTCTAATCAGGTCAGCACAGCGGGGAATGAAACGCCGATAGAAATTGATCAGTCCCAGGAACTCGCGCAGTTGACGCAAAGAAGTTGGCTTTGGGAAGTCTGGAACAGCTCGCACTTTGGAATGGAGTGGCCGGAGTCCATGACAGTCAACGTGGTATCCGAGAAAGTCAAGTTCAGGAACGCCGAACGTACACTTGGTTTTGTTGACAATGAGGCCGTACTCGTCAAGGCGTTCGAAGAGCTGTCGAAGATGGGAAAGGTGTTCGTCTGCGTTGCAGCTAAAGATGAGGAGATCATCGATGTACGCAAAGCAGAACGGCGGGCCTCGGGTGACTGTGTCTACAAACCGCTGGAATGTTTTAGCGGCGTCACGGAGTCCGGAGGGCATCCGCAAATATTCAAAAAGGCCGAATGGTGTTATGACAGCAGTCTTGGGAATGTCCGAGGGTTCGACAGGTACCTGATGATACGCCTTGACCAGGTCAATCTTCGAAAAGATGGTTGCTCCATGCAGTGGTGCTGTGAAGTCCGCGATGTTAGGCAGTGGGTAGTGATCAGGAGCGGTGGCGTTGTTCAAAGCGCGGTAGTCGCCGCAGGGTCGCCAGTCACCTGGGGACTTCTTGGGCACCATGTGCAGCGGAGAAGCCCAAGGACTTGATGAAGGTCGCACAATGCCACGCTCGAGCATGTGATCAAATTCAGCTCGGGCAACCTTGAGTCGATCTGGTGCGAGGCGTCGTCAACGACCATGGACAGGTGGCCCTGAGGTAATAATGTCGTGCGTAACATCGCGCTTGACAGGACGCAGAAAATTGGACGGGTGAAGCAAGCTTGGAAAGTCGTCGAGTAACTGTTCGTAGGCTGACGAAGGTGGCTTGTTGATAACTGCGGTGATGCCGGTTGTTGACGCCATACCTTGCACCATTAGGTGTGTCTTAGCATCGACGAGGAGCTTGCGGGAGATGTCCACGAGCAGGTCGAAATGACGAAGGAAGTCCGCTTCGAGAATTGGGTGAGACACGTCCGCTACGAGGAATACCCAACGGAAAACGCGACGGAGTCCAATGTTCAGCATGCGCACGCGCTCACCGTAAGTCATGATGGTGGTGTTGTTGGCGGCTTGCAGCGAAGTGCAGACCGGCGATTCTTCGGGACTGCGGGTGAGGGTGAAAAAACGCTAACTTCGGCTCCCGTGTCTACGAGGAAATGGAGCCCAGAGGCCTTGTCCAAAACAAAGAACAAGCGGCTGCTTGCTGGACCGCCACCACTCTGTGCTTCTAGTGGTGAGTCGGAGCGTTTCCCGAGAAAGTGCAGAGACATGAGCACTTTCGGGCGGCTGCACCGAAGGTCCGGTGATACCAACACTCGCCGGGATGCGGCGATTGTGATGAGGAGCGCCGGCGGGAAGAGGAGCGGCGGCGTGACGAGGATCGAGAGCACGAAGACAGCGTACCTATCTGAGCGGATAGCTGTTCGATCTGGCTGCGAAAGTCGTCGCGTAGGGCTTGCAGGTCTGGTGGCGAAGGGCCAGATGCCTCACTTGTTGTGGAAGTGGTCGCGATCGCTGACGTGGTTGGAGAGTCGAATTCCATCACGGAGTCGGCAAGCTGCGCGAGCTTTTCCACCGACAAGTCCGCTGCAGCGGCAAGCACCATGCGGACGGTCGAAGGTAGGCGCTGTAGGAAGAGCTCTCGTAGCAGGTCCTGCTCGATCGAGGTGGCCTTGTTAAAAAGAAGCTGCTGAAGACGGCGCAAAAGCTGTGAAGGCTTACGGTCGCCTAGTTCTTCAGCAGAAAGCAGCTGTTGGAGACGCTGCCTCCTTTAATACGAAGTGCGCTTCAGAAGCTCGGCCGACAACTTCTCATAGGGGTTCGTCTCCGGTGGGGCGAGAATGAGGTCTCTGATTTCGCTGGTGATCTCCGGGGGAAGCGCAGACACCACGTGGTGGAATTTTGACGTCTTAGCCGTTACACGGGCCGCGACAAACTGGCTGTTTACTTGCGCCGCCAGAGAGACGGACCAGCAGGCCAGAATTTCGGAAGCCGAAAAGAAACAGCGGAGACTACTTGCGTCGCTGCAGGGTCGGTGGATGCTTGTCCTGAGTCGCCGGTGGTTTCCATCGTCGTCGCAGCCAGGAAAATGATTTTAAAATTTTCGATATGCCGTGGTCATCAATTTTTAGACGTCCGGGCGTTTGGTTGCGTGATTATATTGCGTATTCACAAGTAAAGAGAAACAAGTGCACGTCTGCAATAATAAGTCGTATATTTAAGCAAAAGCGTTGCGTGGCGAACGAGGCAGCAGCGACGGGGCGACTGCCGTAACTTCGGCCCGGCCGCTGTGTTTACAACACCCGACCGCTATAACGCGGGTTCACAGGCCGCACTCCACGCCCGCACAGTAAACACAACACGATGCGAACGTGGACTCCAAGCCCCGAGCACACTCGCTCGGCGCTGTTGCTATACGATCATAGGCCAGCGGTCATCTTCCTCATTTCCGAGCGCAATAGTTCTGGCGAGCGCCATTAAACGTTGATGCGGTCGGCAGTGCTGTAGGCGCTTCAAAAAGTGTTGGAGGGCCCCTTTAGGAACAGTTGCAAAAAGTTCTTTTTCAGGTAGTTGATTAATCGAATAGCGTTCACTCAGTCGGCCCTGAATGCCATTGATGAATATATGAAACGCAATCTTGCCCCCCTCTTCCAGATGTCATTGCTTTGCTTGAAATTTCTAGCTTCAGTACCTTCTAGGGCCAAACAATACCCACCCCCCATGGTAGCTTAGCACGCAGTGTGACAGCTGCTAAGCTCAGCAGCCTGAATATTGGAACTCTAAACGAGGTCGGTGCAAGCGGGGGCGTTTGCTGGGAGGGGTCTTGAGGCAGGGTATGGGATCGACGAGCCAGGGGCATCGAATGAGGGCCGAAGTTGATGTGAACGCCCAGCACTCTCCACCAAATTATAAAGCGGTTTATTAGCGGGCACTCGGCGACAATACTCGACAGCAACAGTCAAGGCGGGGCCGACTCTCAGCACGAGCTGCGTTCTCTTCGAAAAGAGCCGAAGAGGGCGACCCACTAGAAGGTGCTCGAGAGGACGACCCATTACCGAGTTCGAACGCTTCGCTACAGAACAATTAAAGTTTCAATGTCTTGAACTCGAGGGTGTGGGCTGGATTCCCGACCGACATCAAACCCGGCCGGGAATTCGGCGCTCATACATCACAACGAAATTTTCACCTAGCCTAACAATAGGGCCACGTCGGAAGTTTGGACAGTGCGCCGCGCGTCACCCACATGCGTGTGGCGTGTCACCAAACCATCCGCGAGCATGACACATATACGTTTTCGAAGTCCATTAGTGCAGTGGAAAAAATCATTTCCTGAATTTATTTTTTGAACGCGTCTCACTTTGAACTCTGTCGTTATCTCCCGTACGTTCTTGTGTAGCAATTGCAGCCCTAAAGAATAAGTTGCTAAGAGTGTGTGCATTTATAAAGAAAAAAATCAATTTAAATTACAATAACCTTATGAATGCTGGTAAACGAGGTTTGTGCTATAGTGGCTGCGAGACGTTCGTGACTATACTAGCGCTGCATGAATAAGAGTTAACTGAATCGCAGTTCTGTCTGTCGCCAAGGGGCATTGGATAGCCGCTCTTGCAAATGCTTCTGTAGTAGGGAAAAAAACACGTTAAGTCCAGAAAGCTCGTAACGCCCCCGACACCGGAGGCAGTGCAAAACCTAATTCACTAAGGTATCGGGAGATAATAATACAATCGACTGAGTTTGCTCATCAGAGACTTTGTCGTCTGGTCGGTGACAGGAAGTATTTTCTTTCCGACAGCAAGAAACCTGATATGGACTTCTCCACAACGAGAGGCAACCTAAGACACTGTATTCTCTCTCACTGTATCGCAAGCACACCTCCAGAAAACTGCGATCCTCAGCTCCCCCGTTCATGCGCCGATCCCCGGAGGAAACTTTGTGACCGACAGGTGCATACCGAGCGGCGTCGGCCACGATGAATTCCAGGGCCAAAGGTAACAGCTCCTCCGTGGCCTGAAAAATATTCGCTGGCCAGCGTTCACAACTGCTGTGCACGAAAAGAATGGCTGTTGCCGAATACGATGTCTTGACTCGGAACCATCAGCGGTGAAACCGCAACAAGCTCACAAACCACCTCGCAATGACAGACACCAGCAAAACGAACCAGAAAACACAATGCAATGGCGCGATCAAGCGTCTTGGAATGGCTTAGAGCCCACCAGGCTTCATCAGAGCCCATCAGGCGCTACTCTAACGTTTTCACGGAATTTTGTGCAGCCAAAGCTACAACAATTATGAATGAGAAGATGCTTAGAAAATGGATAATTTTGGCCGTCTACGCAAAACAACACCAAAAGCATGCGCGAATTGGACCCAGATCTTTGAAACAACCGCCTTTAAGTTCTCCTGCTCCTACCACCCGCACTACGATGCCATATCTCGCTACTTTGGCTAACTTCACGAAAAACAACCGACAACACAGCCTTCACATAAATGCTGCCTAAAACCTACAGAAAAAATATGTGCGTATTGCTTACGTTCACTTGGAACAAACTGAAAACGTAGCCGCTATCACCTACTTGTGGGACACTCCCTGACGCAATCGCAAACTCTTCTAGAACAGATTCAGCGGCGTAATATAACGGTCTCAAAAGTATCTCTAACCTCATCGGGAAAGCGTAATGCTCAGCTCAAGTGATCACACGACTCATAAGCCTTAAGTGACAATTACCAAAGTATAAGGAATGAACATGCCGTGCTAAGAGGGACGCCTGGGGAATGTTACAAGTCAGCACCTCTGATAAAAGACACACTGGGCTCAGCTAGGCGCTCTTGCTCTACACTACTTGCCATCGTAATAATAATAATATCTGGGATTTAACGTCCCAAAACCACAATATTGTAATGCACAATTCAGGCATTATGCGAATAACTATTTCGTTTGGGGCTAACTTGTGCCCAAAAAGTAAGACGAAAGATGTTTGCAACGTTCCTCGCAGGAGACAAAAAAAAAGGAATCAATCTCCGAGAATTCCTCGAGCGGCGAGTCACTTCTTCGTAACATCACGCGCTCAGAAGGCGCGCGCCATCACGGGGTTTTCTTGTTTTATCATCGGGCCTTTGAAGGGTGCACGAACCTGCGCTCGCAGTTTGAACACGGTATCTGACTTGCGTCATTATATCTCCTCCAAGAACGCATCGTCCCGATGCGTACGATGGCTGCGTTGTCAGCAAATTCTGATGCGTGATCTCCGTTGGGAAGTGGTATTCGTACTGACTGGAGGCGTATAGCACAATTTTCATTGCCTGTCATAGTAGGTGTTCATCCTGACGACCTGCACTGTTTCTGTGCGACGTCGGCATCTTGATGAGCTCAGTTGTCTTTTCGGTGTAACCTCGTAGGTTAAGGGGCCCATTCGACGTAAAACTAGATAAGGGCCGAAATAACGACGCAGAAGATTTTCGGAGAGGCCAGGCGTCCGTACGGGAGTCGATATCCAAACCCTGTCGCCTGGTGCGTAGTCAATTTCTCTGCACCGCAGGTTTTATTGGTTTCCATAAATGAGTTGTTGCTGTTTAATGCGATGCCGTGCCAACTACCGTGCTTCGTCGGCTCTCTGAGTCAACTCGCTGATATCAGGATTGTGCTCTGCAGTGTCAGATACAGGTAGCATTTCATCTAAGGGCGTGGTAACTATTCGACCACACACCAGCTGGAATGGCGTCACCTTAGTAGTCTCCTGTAATGCAGTATTCTAAGCAAGTGTGACATACGGCAGTATCTTGTCCCACGTACGGTGCTCCAAGTCGACGTAAATGGACAACATATCGGTCAGCGTTCTGTTGAGTCGTTCGGTTAACACTTTTGTTTGAGGGTGATAGGCAGTTCTTTTCCTGTGACAGATGTGAGTAAGTCTCATAATAGACTGCGTCAAATCGGCTGTGAATGCAGTTCCTAGGTCCGTGATAACAACCCTAGGCGCACCGTGTCGTAGGACTAAGTTTGTGCCAAAGAAATCAGCTGCTTCGATAGATGTTCCCCTGAGCAGAGCGGCTGTCTCGGCATATTGGATTAGATAATCTGTTGCTACTACAATACACCGCTTGCCGAAGGATGACGTCCGAAATGAGCCAAGCAAGTCCATTCCTACTTGTTCGAACGGTGCTTCTGGGGGCTCTATTGGTTGAAAGAGGCCTGCTTGTTTTAATGGGGGTGTTTTGCGTCTTTGGCAATCTCGGCATGTTCGCACATAATGCTGTACAGTATCCAATAAATTTGGCCAGTAGTACTTTGCACAAATACGAGCGAGTGTTGTACTCACTCCGAAATGCGCTGCTGATGGGTCGTCGTGACAGGCTTACAAGACCGATTGGACGACGAGAGAAATTTCTCTGTGCTGTGCTCGAAGTTCCTCTTGTATAGCACGTTGTTTTTTATCACAGACGATGACAATCCCTGGGCGAAAACTCGTGGTACATGGATGGATTGTCCTTCTAGATGTCTGATGAGCGGAAGCAACTCGTCATCAGATTGCTGATATCTAGCCATGTCCGACGTGGTGGTGGCTCCAAGAAACGGAAAGTCGTCTCCATCTTCCGCAGGTGCAGATTCGACCGGTGCGCACTATAGGCAATCTGTATCACTGTGCTCACGGCCAGACTTGTATACGACCGTTACGTCGTACTCTTGTAGTCTCAGACTCCACTTAGCCAGTCGCACAGAAAGATCCTTGAGGCTTGCGAGCCAGCCCAACGTGCGATGGTCGCTCACTGCTCGGAATGGTCTACCATATAAGTATGGTCGGAATTTTCCTATGGCCCATATTACCACGAGACGTTAATTTTCCCTCTAAAGAGTGTGGCTGGCGCATGCGATTACCCGTTCCTCTCCGTTTTACCACTGAATGAGGACGGAACTGATCCCCAAATTGCCTGCGTCCGTGTGAATGTATGTTTCCGCTTAGTCATCGAAGTGTGCAAAAACCGGGTGGTTTTGAAGTCGTCGTCGCAGCTCGTTGAATGCATATTCTTGTTCGCTTGCCCAGACGAAGGGCATGTTTTCCTTTGTCAGTCGCGTCAGCGGCTCGGCAATCTTCGAAAACATTTTCACAAAGCGTCTGCAATAGCCAAAGTGCTAAAAATCGTGTGACGTCTTTTTTATCCGTCGGCGTAGGAAATCTTTCTACAGCTGCAGTCTTCTCATGGTCGGGGCGGATGCCTTCAGAGCTCACTACATGGCCGAGGAAAAGCAGTTCATGAAAGCCGAAATGACACGTTTGTGGCTGAACTAATAGCTTTGAGCACAGTCCGTAGCCGTTCCACATGCTGATCGAAGGGGGTCGAAAAAATCACGACATCGTCAAGATAAACAAGACAGGATTGCCATTTTAACTGCGATAGCACAGTGTCCATCATCAGCTGAAACGTGGCAGGCGCGGAACAGAGGCCGAACGGAAATGCCTTAAACTCGTACAGATCATCTGGTGTGAGTAATGCTGTTTTTTCCCGATCTCTTTCGTCCACCTCTATCTCCCAGTATCCGCTCTTCAAGTCCAAAAAGGGGAAGAATTTCGCATCTCGTACTCTGTCAAGGATGTCATCAATTCTTGGAAGCGGATAGACGTTCCGCTTGGTGAAGGCGTTCAACTTCCGCTAGTCTACGCAAAAGAGTAAAGTGTGGCCTTTCTTCTTTATTAGCACCATAGGCGAAGCCCATGGGCTGGCGGACAGCTGAATTACATCGTCTCTAAGCATTTCTTCAACCTGGTTTGTCATTACATGTCACGTGCCAAGTCTCCGTGTACCCAGCAACGCGACCGGCAGGGTTTGGTTGCAAAGTGGCCCATTTGAATCAAAGGATACTTCCTCTGCGTATTTCTGATTTAAAGGTTGACAGAAGCTGCTATGTGTAATAAATGGTAATTCCTAAAGCTCTATATTTTACAAATATTGAAGCAGTGTGTGCGTTATAGAATACACTTTCAATGCATCGCCGGGCTTTTTTTTGTAACACGACCAGGTAATTTAATGATGCTTTAGAGCCAGCAGACAGGACCAGATGACAATAATGCAGATGTGAAGAACAAAGAACATTTTATATTAATATTTTTTCGTTTCACAGGTAGTATATCCTGGCATCGGCGCAACACACCTAAAACTTTACAAAGTTTGTGAATAATGTGTTCTGTATGGTAATCCCATGCCATGTGTAGCTGAAAATGGACACCTAGAGTTTTTACTGCTTGAGAAAGTTTAATTTCGACGTTATTAGGTATTAGTTGGTGAGACGTTTTGAATGACTTGTATTTCGCACGGAACAGTACAGCCTTGCTTTTAGAGCAATTAATGTGCAGAGAATTTGCCACTGTCCAGGCATACATTTTATTTCGTATTTCATTAGCAGAAACAATGAGCTCATCAGCCGTTTCCCCAGATAGAATATACTGGTATCGTCCCCATAAATTACATTTTTTACAGAGCTTAAGGAGGTAATCATCTTGTAAGACGGGCGCTACCAGGTGCCACTGATGTTAAAAGATCAAGGGATACCTTCAGGCAGCGACATTCGAAGGTTAGCAGAGCCCCGTCTGCAATCCCAAATGAACAGGTACAAACAGCAGCATAAACACCTGAAGCAGTATGATACGGCAGTGAGAGCGTACTTTAACTAGGAGCACGCAGAGCGAGTTGAAGAGACTATTACCACGGAAAAATTTATATTGTATGCCCGATCATTATCATCCACCAAGATGCTATCACGACAAAGCTTCGCGCTGTGTTTGACGCTTCACCGCACTGCGCTAGGTTATTTGCGCCGCAACGACGTCCTTCACAAGGGTACAAAGCTCGAAGCTAACGTTAGGCAGCTGCTACTTGGCTCCAAATGTCAACCAGTTGTCAAATGGAAATTGGTGGGTGATAGAACTCCTTGGTGGGGAGGCTGCTCAGAGCACGTCACCAGATCAACAAAAAACGCATTGTGATGGTTACTTGGGCGCAACAGTCTCAATGCCGAGGGCATCGCTACTGTGATTTGTGGAGTTCAAGCGGTCGTCAACAGTAGACCACTTATGAACCTGGAGAGCAGCTCTGATGAATTGCAACCGCTGGCTCGATCGCACTTCTTGCTCGAAAGACACGCCATAGTTTTTTCTGAAAGGAACTACCTTTTCTGATTGGAAATCCTATCAAACATCAAACAAACTGTTCAGAAGGCCTTCATTCAGAAATCAAGTTAGAAGGAATCAGCTGCCGAGTGATGATTGTGGACGGGTGGAGACAAGAAGGAACAGATAAGCGATGGAAGAAGAGGTTGGGCACGGGCAGTAAAATAAAATATGGAGTTTTTGGTGTAGGTCTCAAGTCTTTATTACGCGGCAGTGGTAGCAGAGTGGGCGGTGGTCAGGGGCGCGCCAACCGTCGGTCTTCCACGGGGTTTAGCGCTGGCCGACAGGTAGGAGGTATGACGTCGGAGGCGGTGGTGTCTGGCGGTGGGACTGCGGCGGTGCGGTTTCTTCACGTGGCCGCGGAGAGGGAGCGTTACGACGCACTGCAGCAGCGTAGCTCAGCTTGCCGATGAGGCTGCGCTGGTTCGGCAGTACCTAACGATTGCCGGGCTTCTTCGCGAACAATGTCGGTGATCCAGTCCACTCGAGGCTGCCATCCCGGAACCATCTTACGCAGCTCTTCACGCACGACAGCTCGGATAGTCTCGCGTAGGTCGTCGGTGCAGGGGGTTAGCATCGGCGTAGTTGGGGGTCAGTGAGGAGCTGTTCTACTCCTTGTCCCCATCTGAAGTGCCTTTTCTATTGTGGCCTCCGAAAGGAATTCGTTTACACTCTTGGGTGGCTTGCGAACAAGTCCCGCAAACAGCTCTTACTTGACTTCTCGCATTACAAAGTGGGTCTTCTTGACCTCAGACGTAGCGGGGTCGACGTAGATGTCTCCGGTACAAGGTTTCGGCCCTTTCCTTACGTGCGACACTTGTGACGGTGTGAAGGAATGCGGCGTGAAATAGGTCCCCAGATCGTCAGGGTGGTCTGTGTTCTCAAGCCAAGTCTTGGCGCCATCTTCGAGGGCGAAGTGTACGGGGCGAAGCTTCTCGCCGTGGGCCCAGTTATTGAATTGGGCAACCCGGTCGTATTTTTCCATCCTGCTCATCCGGTGTTCACGTACTTATCCGCGGAAAGTCGCCGGCTCCCTGGGCTGATGCTTGGCGACTGTTTGAGATGACACCGCGGCCGTCATGGTGCCTGCCGTCGTCGTCGTCGTGGCTCTTGGCATGTCAGGCAGGGTTCTGAGTGCGGAGGTAGTCGTTGTGGCGAGCGCCTGCCCGACTCTCCTGGATTATGTCGGTTTCTGCTTCACGACTTGGGCTGCATTCACGGCTTGACGGGGGCGTCCGGAACATGAACGAACAACGCCTCCATCAAATGTCACGTGGTCGTGACGTTGAAGAAAACATCAGTCGGCGTGATCACACCAAACTCTTTATTTGGGCGAACTTGTGCCCGGGTAACTAAATGTCAAACTACAAGCAATAACGGTATCCACTCACAGCAGCGAACAGAGCGTCGGCCGTCGATAATCTGATCTGCGGTTAGGTGCGTTGGCATTTATACATGCGGCATCGGACATCCCAGTCTTATCGATGGTGGCCGTGCTAGTTCCTGTATAAACTCAGCTGTTCGCCTTTGCACGCTCAAGCCTATCAGATGATTCTAAAGAAATCTGGAAGCTGCCCAGTCATTCGGGCGCGGTTTACGAAAGGCAGTGGTTCAACGTGTAACGTAGCGGTACATAGAAATACAAAAAAAGAGCGCGCGTGGCAGTACGCAGGTGTTTTCATTCTGTACACATGGCGTAATAATTTGCCAGCGCTACTTACTCTCACATCCTGACTTCATGAACTGTACATATTTTGCAGGCTGCACACAAAATCTTTAAAATTTGCATTCCTGTATGATAGAACTTATACACTCACAATGTCGAACGAAGCAACCGCGAAGTTTGAAGGAACAGTTTTTTTTACGCTTTTAAGATCTAGCAAAATTACTGATGTTGCACAGTGCGACCTGAGTGCGATTGTCCGAAATGTTCATGATGTCTTACACTGACGGCCAGCGGCCAGGGGTTGCTGGACACTTATGGGTTCCATGAATGGGGAACCACCTCGTCTGGTACCTGCGCGTACTATCGAATGTTCGAGCTCAATAAAGTTGATTCTCTGTGTCCCTCTTGTTGCCCATGAGATAAGCATTGCCATTTCAAAGAAGCCGGCAGCCGGCGAATGAAAAAAGGCCATGTTTGCGTGCCATCTTGTTTTCTCCGTAGAGAGTAAGTTTGTTTACATTGTTGAATTTTCTCGACACGCTAGCGATGTGAGGACACCACATAGAGTTCCTTCGCGGTTCAAGCCATTTGTATTACATCAAAATATTTCGAAAGCACCTTCCGTGAAAGAGCTTATACATCCTAATGTGTGTTTTAAAATTCCCCTAAGGAATTTGCAGTAGGATAAAGCAGTATATTTGCCCAGCTAATGCATCAGGTGCGCCGCTAAACAACCTAAAGAAGATGTTATGAGCGGTATAATTCACAACCTCTCGTTTGTAGCACGAAGCCACGAGGCAATCCATACAGATTGAGCAAAAAGGAAATGTTCTGTACTCTGTTACAACCAGGGCTTTGCAAAGATACTTTGAAATTGTATCGCGATACGATACTAGATACCCAGATAAGAAGTATTTGAGATACAGATACAAGATACTTCCGGAATAATTGTATCCGATACGATACTTCCCAATTGTATCTTAAGATACTTCGATACATTTGCAAATTTGCTCTTATATATAGATATATGAACAAAACATTTTCCTCGGAATTTTCTTAACTGCGACCAACTTTGCTTAATTTTGAGAAAATATCTCTGTGTCCCCAGATTTCTGCCTTACTTGCTCAAAATATATATAGTTTCGTTCCGAAGCAACTCACCTTAACATGAGAGCTCTTTATACGCTGCGCTGTCAATGGTTCTTGTTTGACACTTTGTATATAATGGGTGGCCGCTTCTCTACTTGCTGACTAGCCAGCGGGTTGCCGTCTGAATACAAGAACGTCAATAAGAAGCCTCCGCACGATGGCGCAATACCGCTGTGTAGTTCTACCTTGTCCGTAAGCGTATTACCG
>NW_023616089.1:0-40001 GCF_013339695.2 Rhipicephalus sanguineus
TACGCTCTTTCTATTTATATATGTATACTTCGATCTGTGTATTGTGTACTTCGTTATAGGTGCAGAGGTCAACACACTTTTCTAGAATGCCGGAGCATCGCGCTGGGAGCTGTGGGTGACATCTATAGATCACACGTGGTTTGAGATGGACCGCATCTGAGCATGCGCGGCTACCAATTACGCGCCTGCCTTGCATTTTCTTTCCTTCATTATCATCGCGGCTACAACAGCTGTTTTGACCGTCAGAAGCGCTGTTGGTCGTGTCACACCGCAGAAAAAGAAACAATGAAAACGCGGGGATTCGCCCGGCTTGGCGCCCGATGCAAGCTGTACTGCAATATTATCCTCGTTTAACAGTTTTATTATTCTGGCAGTCCATTGCAGATATATCGCGCGTTATCTTTTATTCATTCTTCGCCGTAGCACCATCGTCATTGCTTCTGACAGTGAAAACAGTTGTTGTAACCGTTTTGATGACGAATGAAAGAAAATGCAAGGCAGGCGCGTCACTCGTGGCTGCGCATGCTCTAGACATCACCCGTGCGGCAAGGGCGTAGCCAGAAATTTTTTTCGGGGGGGGGGGGGTCAATTATGGTCAATTATACTTTGTGTATGTTCGTGCGTGCGTTTGTGTTTGTGTGCGTGTATATATACGCAAGCAAAATTGAAAAATTTCGGGGGGAGGTTAACCCCCCCCCCAACCACCCCTGGCTACGCCCCTGCCGTGCAGCCCCGAAAGCGACGCTCCGCCGTTATATATAGGCTTACAAACCAACGTCGAGCGGCGCCACTGCTCTTATCGCAACTGGGGGCATCCACGGCCACAAGACTGTCGACCCGGCTTCCGCGTACGCGCAGAGCTCTCGGATCGCATCTGTGGTGCGTCACAATGTAACTATTGCTGACTAGCAGTGCTCTGGACCGAATGAGGAGCGCATGCGCGCACGTGTCCGCTGGCAAACCCGGCGACAAATCGCCTTCGCAGGCAGCGTCTGCACCCAGTAACGCATAGCTCAGCCACGTGAGCGTCGCGCGCAAACTTGAGCTTGGGTTCCCTATACACAGGCGTGTTGACCTCTGTCTGTACTCTCTATATGGCCTTACCCGGCCAGACATCGCACGAACTTTCAATTATTATCCTGATTCTTACAAGAAGTATATGGAAGGCAAGGTTCATGTATACCACGGCACGAAGAAGAATGATATCGCTGAGAGTGTTAAGATATGGACGGAATGTGTTATTGAATTAGAGAGGAAGTACACAGGTTTATACCGGAAATCTGGGCTCTTGACCCTGACGTCACGATGCCAAGCGATCGTCCAGCTGAGCGAATTAAATACGGAGGGAAGCGAGGATGCTTTTGGAGCGGAAGCATTACTTTGGCTGTGGGACATTGTTCGGTACGAGAACAGCAGATTAGACGCAATGCCACAATATTTTCTCGAGAAAAAGTAGTGTCGTGACATTATAGGCAAAGCTCGAAGGTAAAAAAAAAACTAGAAAAAAAAAACTCACAGGGTTCTTTATGCATTCACCTAAGGCGGCTCGAACGCGACAGGCGTCCTCTTCTATTTCTTCTCAGTAAATTTATTCATCCTCCCCCGCCCCAATCAGAGTGTTTTCTCCACCTAACGTGGTTTTGCACTGCCTCCAGGATCGGAAGCATTGCATGCTTTCTGCACCTTCCTTGGTTTTGCACTGCCTCCGTGATCGGCCCACTTTTTTGACCAAGCGATGATGTCATGCGATGACGTCATCATGTGACGTCACGTTATGTGGCGTCATAGTGACAGCACGAATTCTGACTATCGATAACGTCCTAATGACGTCATATGGTAAGTTCGTCACGTGTTGATTTTTCGCATCACTCGTGTTGACGCCAACACCGCGGGGAGCCTTCGACGCGGACGCTCAATTTTCGCGTTTGATCAGGCATCTCAGGCTTTCGCCTTAATAATGGAACAACAAAGGGGATCATCACAGTAGAGAACAGCGCAATAAAACGGAGGAAAGAAAGGCCAAACAGGACCAGCGCTGTTTTCTACTACGATTATGTAGCAGCAAGCTCAAGTTAATACATTTCAATAAGGGAATGATTCACTACAAATAATAAAGAGGCCTCAGAAAGCACTTTGTGAAAGCTGGCTGAAGAATATTCAGGTGTCGTCCGTTCGACTTATCTTTACTTTGATCTGTTTACACAGCGGCGTGCAGCGGCCTTCCGGTTCGACAACGTCACGCCGTCGTGGTTAAAATTTGGCGGCAAGGTCACCATCCGAAAGCTTCAAACAGCCTGCTAACCATCCTAAACCACACCACACCAACCTCTAGATTGTGCCACTCTTCGGGTAAGAGCCTTTTCATGTTCAAGCATAAATGCGGGTTTAAGCTCCGTGTTGTCGATGGAGGATGCCTACATTATCGTACGCTTACGCGCATGGTTGCGCGCGGTTGCGCGCTGAAACAGTTGAACGTTCACAAGAATAGGCATTCAACGCTCTTCTCCGTGCAAGCTGTAAATGCATCTGTAGTGAAATATTTCAACCAGACCTATGGAAATGACGAGCTTACATTGTCACGTTCCCGGCCATTGCTCAAGACTCAATTATTTTTCGCAGATACATCGGGCCGGCAATGAAGTGCGCGCCATGTTTGTGATAGAGCGAAGACTGACTATCGAAATTAAAATGTTCAATATGAAGCGTCCAATTTTAAGACGCGGCATCTACGCTCGCGATGCGCGCCAACCTGTACGAACTTCACCTTGGTACTGTTGCAAGGGTGTTCTCTTTTCCTCTATGCAGGCCTTCCCCAGTTCTCCATCGCCCCGCCATGGGCTTCGCGGCATTCATCTGTAAGTAGAACATCTTCTGCCTCTTAACCCTGCAGGCATATATATATATATATATATATATATATATATATATATATATATATATATCGAAGAAACAAGTGGTGAAGGATTTACAGTACTACTATGTACCCCATTGCGGCAGAGCAGGCTGGCGTTTCGTCGGCGGGCCGGTCCGGCGGCATCATATGTATGTGTTGTGTGTGTGTGTGTGTATATATATATATATATATATATATATATATATATATATATATATATATATATATATATATATATATATATATATATATATTGTACTGAATGCGAATGACAGACGCTCTGTTGTTGTGAAAGAGGAAGACGACAATCGGTGGCTGTGGTTGTCGCTCGCGCTCGCGCTCGCTGGTAACCTGACCTGACTTGCAAGAAGCCTTCCGCGACGCAACGTGTATTCCTGCTTCAAGCAAAACACCCCCATTTGAAGTGGTGGAGGAGCCGGGGTTCCCATCATCCTGGAACTTCGCAATCGGACGCTACCATCACCTTTCAACATGACTGCTCCTGGCCCTTCGCAAGCTGCTGCCACCACAACGACAGTCTTCTGTACTGGCGTGCCACGGCAACGCGACCCGCCCGTATTTCACGGCAACGACGAGCACGACGTCGAGGATTGGATCGTTGAGTATGAACTCGTAAGCGCTTCCAACAAATGGGACGACTGCGACAAGCTCACCAACGTGCGCTTTTACCTAGCTGATGTGGCCAGCCTGTGGTTTAAAAACCATGAGGCTGACATCACCAATTGGTCGACCTTTAAGGCAACCATCACCGAGGTCTTCGGTCGTCCCGCCGTGCGCCGGCTTCGCGCGGAACAGCGTTTGCGTAGCCGAGTCCAGCGCCGGGACGAGACGTTTACGAGCTATATCGAA
The DNA here is from genome assembly GCF_013339695.2 of Rhipicephalus sanguineus. NCBI lineage: Eukaryota > Metazoa > Arthropoda > Arachnida > Ixodida > Ixodidae > Rhipicephalus > Rhipicephalus sanguineus. The sequence continues at coordinate 3,764 of NW_023616089.1, forward strand.
GATGTCTTGTCCCTATGCAAGCGCGTCGACCCATATCTCGCCGAAATGGACAAGATAAAGCACATCATGAAAGGAGTCGACGACGACACGTTCCAGATGCTTGTCGCTCGCAACCCTCAGACTGTCGCCGATGTGGTCCAACTCTGTCAGTCGTACGACGAGTTGCGAAAACAGCGTGTCTCGACGCGCCATGCTGCCGAGGCTACAGCTGAGGTTTCCGCCCTTGTCGATGACGTCGCTGCTGATCACACCGTTTTACTGCCACAGATCAAGCAGTTCATCCGTGAGGAAGTTGCCCGTCAACTTTCCCTTGTCGCCCAAATACCTGAACCAGCGACATCATTGGAACCACGTCTTCGTCACGTCATTCAGGCGCAAGTCGCGCAGGCACTACCACCATCACCGCCTGCCACTACACCGCTGACCTACGCGGCCGTCGCTGCCAGACCACAGGCTCCATCTGTTTCTGGCGCCTACCGGGCCACCGGATCCTTCTACACGACGCCGCCGCCCACACGCACTGTGGTACCCCATCCTACTTCGCCGTCCGGACCTTCTGTCGTCAGCCCATGGCGCACCTTTGATAATCGGCCGATATGTTTCGCGTGCGGTTTTGCGGGGCATATAGCCCGCTACTGTCGACGTCGCAGCTTCCAGTCTCAGGACGGTGTGGCTTCCTCCAATTATCAGGCTGCCCAGCATTCCCAACGACTTTCTTCGGCTGTCGCTGACTCGTTTTCCCCTCGACGCCCTTTCGACTCCCGCCGTTCGTCTTCGCCCCGTCGCCGATCCATCTCTCCGATGCTTCGCCGACCTAGCCCCGCACGAGAGGAAAACTGACAGCCGCAGTTCCGGAGGCAAGAACTGCGTTGTCGTCGAACTCTTCAAGACCTCTTCATCCGCCCAACGAAATTGATATAGTAGTCGAAGGTATCGCCGTACGTGCACTTGTCGACACAGGAGCCGTCGTTTCTGTCATTAGTGAGAAATTGTGCCGCAGTTTGAGAAAGGTGACCACGCCGCTTACGAATCTTGCCCTGCGTACAGCGACATCGCATTACATCACGCCTTCGGCTCAGTGCACAGCTCGCGTTGTGATTCAAGATGTTCGGTATGCCGTCAAGTTTGTCGTTCTTCCGCGATCATCCTACGACGTCATTCTAGGATGGGATTTTCTTTCAACCCATCAGGCCCTCGTAGACTGCGCTCGTGCTGAACTGACGTTGTCGAATCCGTGCCCTGACCTCGACGACCGCAGTCCCCCTAAAGTGTTTGCCGCAGCTGACGTCCACATCGCGCCTTTGTCCGCCGTCCTAGTGCCTGTGTTTTCGCCTGCTGCCACTAACTCTACTGTTTTGTTTCAACCATCTGTAACGAGTGCGCGTCACCGAACCTTCGTCCTCCCGTTTGCCGTCATCAAATTTTGCAATGGTTCTGCGGCACTTTACGCATGCAACGTCTCTGCTTGCCCGTCGCTCCTACTACGCGGCGAATGTCTGGGGAGCCTCACTACTTTTGCTGACATTTTCGACGATACAACACTTGGAGACACGGCATCACTACTGCCTTGTGCCATCACTTCTGCAACTGACACAGCTGATCCTATCGACGTATTCTGCAAAGCTGTCGATTCCCACCTTACGCCTGTGCAGCAGAAACAGCTTGTCCAACTCCTTCAGCGTTTTCGAGCCTCCTTCGACCACGATCAGCCTTCTTTGGGTCGAACGTCAGCAGTTGTCCACCGTATTGATACCGGTCAACATGCACCATTGCGACAGCGTCCATACCGTGTGTCATCTTCCGAACGTCGTGCCATCGATCAACAGGTAGACGATATGCTCAAGCGTGGAATAATCCAGCCGTCCAGCAGTCCCTGGGCCTCTCCAGTTGTGCTGGTGAAGAAAAAGGACGGATCCATCAGGTTCTGCGTGGACTACCGCCGTCTCAACCGTATCACGCGCAAGGATGTCTATCCTCTGCCGCGCATCGACGATGCCCTAGACTGCCTACAGGGAGCAGAATTCTTCTCTTCCTTAGATCTGCGCTCTGGCTACTGGCAGGTACCCATGGCGGAGGCCGATCGCGAAAAAACGGCTTTTGTTACGCCCGACGGCCTTTACGAATTCACAGTCATGCCCTTCGGCCTCTGCAACGCGCCTGCTACTTTCGAGCGTATGATGGACACGATCCTTCGAGGCCTCAAATGGAATATTTGCCTTTGTTATTTAGACGACATTGTCATCTTTTCTACCGATTTCGCGTCCCATTTAACCCGCCTCGAGCAAGTTCTTGCTTGCCTCTCCGCTGCGGGACTGCAATTGAACCTGAAGAAGTGCCACTTCGCCGCTCGGCAGCTTACGATTCTAGGGCATGTGGTTTCGAAGGACGGTATTCTTCCCGACCCCACCAAACTTACAGCCGTTTCCGCGTTCCCAAAACCAACTACCATGAAACAGCTCCGAAGCTTCATCGGCCTTTGTTCCTATTTCCGGCGCTTTGTCCGCAATTTCGCTACCATCATCGCTCCTTTGACCAAGCTCCTCGCTGGCTCTAGTGATCTTTCGGCGTGGTCTCCCCCTTGTGACGGCGCTTTCGACGAACTGCGTCGCATCCTCACGTCACCTCCTATTCTGCGACACTTCGACCCATCTGCACCCACTGAGATCCACACAGACGCTAGTGGTGTCGGGCTAGGCGCTATTCTCGCGCAACGGAAAGATGGCTTCCAAGAGTACGTCGTTGCCTACGCAAGCCGAACTCTTACCAAAGCCGAAAGCAACTACTCTGTCACTGAAAAGGAATGCCTTGCCATTATTTGGGCGATTGAGAAATTTCGGCCTTACGTGTACGGACGCCCATTTGACGTCGTGACTGACCACCATGCCCTGTGCTGGTTGTCGTCACTAAAGGATCCAAGTGGTCGCCTCGCCCGATGGGCGTTACGGCTCCAAGAATACGATATCCGCGTGGTGTATCGCTCTGGCCGCAAGCATTCAGACGCAGACGCCCTCTCCCGTTCACCCCTGTCTCCTGACTCTGCCAGCTTCACACCTACTACCTGTGATACCACCGCCCTCACCATCTCCGACATGCCCTCTGAGCAACGCAAGGACCCTTGGCTTGCTTGCATTCTAGACATTCTGTCTGGTCGGACGCCTTCTCCATCTTCTCGGACATTGCGTCGGCAAGCCGAGCACTTCACCACTCGCGAAGACGTGCTGTACCGCCGAAATTACACACCCGGAGGCCGTAAGTGGTTACTCGTCATTCCGCGTCACCTCCGGTCTGAAATTTGTTCGACGTTCCACGACGACCCACAATGCGGCCACGCAGGTTTCCTTAAAACTTATTCTCGGATCAGGCTTCGGTATTACTGGCGTGGCATGTACCGTTTCATTCGACAGTACGTTCGGGCATGTTCCACATGCCAGAGACGCAAGACTCCCCCTCAACACGCCGCCGGTGCCTTGTTACCTTTGCCGTGCCCTGCCCGACCGTTCGACCGCGTCGGCCTCGACATCTACGGACCCCTTCCCAGCACTGCAGATGGTAACCGTTGGATAATCGTTGCCGTCGACCACCTCACACGGTACGCCGAAACTTCACCCATTCCTTCGTCGACAGCAAAGGACGTTGCCACTTTTATTCTCCACAATCTCGTCCTTCGTCATGGCGCCCCTCGAGAGTTGCTGAGTGATCGCGGTCGTGTGTTTCTCTCAGACGTGATCACAGCATTGCTGCGTGAGTGCCGCGTCGTCCACCGCACCACAAGCGCCTATCATCCTCAAACCAATGGGATGACGGAACGCTTTAACCGCACTCTCGGCGACATGCTGTCTATGTACATCTCGTCAGACCACTCCAATTGGGATCGCGTACTACCGTTTATTACTTTCGCTTATAATACCGCCATTCAAAGCACTACTGGGTTCTCCCCTTTTTTCCTACTTTACGGACGCGAGCCTTCTTGTACTATGGACACTATTCTTTTGTACCGACCCGATGCCTCAGAGTCCACAACTCTATCCCAAGCAGCTACATATGCTGAAGAATGCCGCCAACTTGCACGCTCATTCACAACACAAGACCAGGGGCGCCAGAAGCACCACCACGACGCGTCCACTAGCACTACTACCTACGATCCTGGCTCGCTCGTTTGGCTGCGTGTGCCGTGTACTACTACTGGCCTTTCCTCCAAGCTGGTCCCCAAGTTCCACGGTCCATATCGTGTACTTCAGCAGACTTCGCCGGTGAACTACCTCATCGAGCCACTGGAACCATCTTCTGACCATCGCCGCCGTGGCCAGGAAATCGTTCACGTGTCCAGACTCAAACAGTGCTACGATCCTCCTGTGTTTTCTGGCCCCTAGGTCGCCAGGATGGCTCCTTATTGCGCGGGGAATAATTGTACTGAATGCGAATGACAGACGCTCTGTTGTTGTGAAAGAGGAAGACGACAATCGGTGGCTGTGGTTGTCGCTCGCGCTCGCGCTCGCTGGTAACCTGACCTGACTTGCAAGAAGCCTTCCGCGACGCAACGTGTATTCCTGCTTCAAGCAAAACACCCCCATTTGAATATATATATATATGAGGAAGCAGTATTTGGCGTAGACTGAGAGCAAACACGGTTGCGTAAAAAAATAGCGTTTAGAACCGAGTAAGGCCGGCACAAAATTCGGCAGCTCCCACGCACTGTGAGAATTGATGTAATGCGAAGCAGGCAGCAAAGAGCTGCGTACATCGCCCTGTTTGTCTTTGAGACAAATGAAGTCATTCATGCCATGGCATCGAGTTCAGTATATGTCGCATGTTTCTCATGCATGCAAGCATTCATCGACAATGCCATGCCGATGAAACGTATATGGTGGTATATACAATACATGACCTGTCATATACTATATTCGTTACGCACCCATGCCATGACATACCAGTTTTGGTACATATTCAGTTAAAACGTCCGATAGCGCACCAAGACATGCCATGTAAATCATGCCGTAGAATGTCATGCATGTCATGATTTGCATGTTCGGACCTGTCATTTATGTTCGTCATACATTGACGTCGCACGATACCAATGTTGGTGTATATCAAGCTAGCGAACCAGCTACGACCGCACCTTGAGCTGGCATGTAAATCGTGCCGTACATGACATGCATGTCATTATTTTCATACTATCATAATAATAGTAATAATAATAATTAATAATAATAACATCTGGGGTGTAACGCCACAAAACCACGATATGATGACGCCGTAGTGGAAGGCTCCGGAAATTTTGACCACCCAGGGTTCTTTAACGTGCACCTAAATCTAAGTTCACGGGCCTCAAACATTTTCGCCTCTATCGAAAATGCAGCCGCCGCAGCCTTTCGTATTATCACCTGTCATTTATGTTCGTCATGCAGAAATGTGTCGTCGTAGCAATTTTGATGCATATCCAGTTATCCACTTAATTAAACTGACGCGAGCGCCCCGAAACTATGTAATGTGAATCATGTTGTACATGACATGCATGTCATGGTTTGCACATTAGTAGGCTATCTGGCATTCGTATTCGTCATACAGGCATGTTATACAATACCAGTAAACCTTTTGTTGGGTCTAGTTGGTACATAGCATTTAAGAAGAGAAGTTCAGAGCAAATCAAGACGGACCACAAAGAATAGAAGAGACAAGCACTGGCGCTTGTCTCTTCTATTCTTTGTGGTCCGTCTTGATTTGCGCTGAACTTCTCTTCTTAAAAAAAGAGAAACCAGTTTCGGTATACATGCCACTAACGAAACTGCCAGGAGAGCACAAAGTCGTAGGCGGATGATAGATAGATAGATAGATAGATAGATAGATAGATAGATAGATAGATAGATAGATAGATAGATAGATAGATAGATAGATAGATAGATAGATAGATAGATAGATAGATAGATAGATAGATAGATAGATAGCAGAGCGGGGAAGCAAGCAGAACTCCAGCAAGTAAGGATGAAGCGCTTGATAGGGCGAACTTGTGCCCAGAAAGAAAAAGAGAGAGAGAAACAACATTTATTGAAAAAAAAAGTGGTTCATTGCGGGTGGGGCCCTTCTTCCAAGGCTCCACTGGCTATAGCGGCTCGGCGGGCCTGACTTAGGGTTGCCAGTTGGCTTCCCAGAGTCCGTTCAGCGAGTCGCGCCTCCCACGACCACGGAAGTCACTTTCACCGAAAGGGCGAAGCGATGAATGTGATAGCAACAAATTGTACTGTTATACGAAGTGAGGCTGCAGCTAACTCTTTTGTATCCGATCTCGCGTAAGTACAAAACGCTGGTGTAAGAGAATACGGCCGCTCCAGGGAGAGATGCTCTTTCCGCATAGTCACTTCGCGTTGAGAGCGAAGCGCGTGGAAGGGGTATGCGAGCCGCTAGTTGATGGCTCGTGAGATAGCGCGCGCCAGCGATCGCAACCGCGCCCTTCATAGTTCGGGCGGGGCGTTTCCTGTCTGCCTCGACGGCAGGCCTCCCGAGCGGGGTAATGTCGCATGCGCTCTCCGAGCGACGGAAATGGGCCGGCTCGTTTGATCTTTGCTTCGGCCGCGTACGTCGCGCCCGCTCGCGCGCTTTTATCCGCGGTAGAACATACGATGCGCGGAGCGATCTTACCAATTTGGACTTTATACGGGACATGACGGCGACGGCAAAAACCCGTCGAGACTGTCCATATAATAGCTATCGCAATAAAAATGTGACACTCTGTGCGACGATAGCTTCGAGCACAATCGTCAGTCCTCGGTATAATCGAAAAACTAACCGGCGGTGAAGGGAGTCAACGTTTATACATGCGTCAGAGTACATTCTAGCGTTATCACTGATGCTCGCGTACAGGCTGGAAGGTACCTAAACGTACGCGTTGGGCATGCCATGTTTGCAGAAGTCGGCGTCATTCGCGAAGCAGCGTCCGAGTTGAAGCGCGACCTGCTGCTAGCAATAAAGCGGATCACAGCAATTGAAAGGGGCGGTCACCGTGAAATAAAAAAAAAAGCAAGTACGCGTGTTAATATTGCAACATAGTGTTCTGGTCGCTACTTGGTCACCGCCGGAGAGATGACACGTACGCACAGGAGAGCCATGGACTTTCTCCTGAATTGATTTATTTGGTTGAAGTTTTCCTAATTAGACGTTGTACACACTTGTACGCTACATAACTCTGACAAATCTGAGCAGCACTCGCTGCAACCTGCTCTCGTGGCGTATCCGGTGCGACTCTCTCTGGGCTCATCTGGAAGCGTCCCGAGGCCACCCCAGAGACCAAACAAAAAGGACCACTCAGAAGTCCCCGTTGACCACACCCAATCGGGCGTCACGAATTCAAACAGCTAGGTACACCCAATCGCGGGCGGTCTCCACAGAGTTTGAACTCGATGACCGCTGTCCGCCTAAAGAATAATGATCTAAGCTTAAGTAAAAAAAGTCACGGTTTCGCCGCAAGGGCGAAGCAATGAATGCGACAGCAAGAAAAGCGGCCCGTGATGGACGCGCTGCTACGCTGCAAAAACATCTGCCCCTGGCAGCAACTACCGCGCGAGCAGACAGCGGAAGGGCAAGTATTAGAAGAGGCGAGCGTGCTGGCCGACGACTTTTAAATGCGCCCGTTGAGCTCCTCGCGCCATCTCGCTGGTAATGAAGAAACGCTTCTAAGCGCCTGCCGTCTCTGAGACCTGCCAGCGGTAAATGGTGTGTATATAACGCTCGCCGTTAGCTACCTGAAGGATCTGCGCTTTGTGGCGTAGTGGTTAGCGCCACGCGCTGCAGAGAGAGAGGTCGTTGGTTCGATTCCGCGCTTCTGAAGCATTTTCCTGAATGATTTCTTGGGGGGACTTTCATTTACATATTAGGAGTGTGCGAATAGTGAAATTTCATCTCGAATCGAATAGTGCCGAATAGTGGCCGAAAATATCGCATATCGAATAGTGTCGAAGCGTCCACCGCCAGTTACGGCAAGACAAAAAAAAAAAAAATAGTCATAGTTTCGCCGCAACGGCGAAGCAATGAATGCGATAGCAATAAATTAGAATGTAACGCGAAGAACGGAAAGCAGCTCGAAATTGCCAGCGCGTCGCTCGAGCCCAAAGGACGCACGAAAAAAAAGAACGCACACAGGACGAGCGCGAACTATCATGCGTCACAGCTCGACACTTGAAGCGCATTGCTCAAACATAAAGCAGGACGCACGAAACGAACGAACAGGTACACACAGGACGAGCGCGAACTGTCACAGTTGTTACTTATTTCTGTTTGAACAGCGCGCTCCTTTCGCAAACGCGGCCGCTGCGAAGTGACCTTCGTACGCTCCGTGGCTTCAGCGCGGACATCGCGGGGAAAGCACAAGACATACAACCGCCCGCTGCACCCCCCCCCCCCCCCCGGCCGCCCCCTTCTTTCCTCGAGATATGCGCACGAAGGCGGCGACGTCCTGTAGGGCGAAGACCAACGGCGTTCGCAGGAGCGGCGCGATGATCTTTAGAGCGCGCAACGCGCGCACATCGCGCCATCTATGTGGCGAATAAGAAAGCATGCTGAAAGAAATGGTGTATATAAATAGCTCGCCTTTAGCAGGCTGAAAGACGGTACTGTTGGTGGCGTCACCGTCTAACACCGCTCGCTGGAAAGCGGGAGGTCGCCCGTTCGATTCCGCGCGTCGGAAAGTTTTTCTGAATTATTTTTCTTTGTGGCTTACATATATATATATATATATATATATATATATATATATATATATATATATATATATACGGTGAATGACGGCGGCCGGCGACGGCAAAAATCAGCCGAGACTGTCCATATAATTGCTATCGCAATAAAAAAAGAAATCAAGGAAGCTATGGCGTGGTGACAGCTCGCGCGCTTGTTTGGGAGTCTTTTTTTTTCCCTTTTCCAGCTTTTATGGGCGTGCAACCATGTTGATAGAAGTGTCGCCATTCTAGTCAGCAGCGCCACTTTTAACCTCCTGATGGGTAACAGAGGGTGGTACGGTAGATAGCTTTTTTTTCCTATGGCCATGCAATACGGCTCATCTGACAATGGTCACGTTATTGCGCTCCATCGCCATGGGTGCTCTGGGCCCGAAAATACTCGGGCGCCCGTTCACAGCAGCGTTTTGATTACGCGCCGAAACGATAGGAGTTTCTGATAGAACGGAGTTTCTGAACGAGTGGTCAGTGCGGCAGTGGCGACTGCGCAGCGTGAACAAATTTTCTCATCCGAAACCAATCATCAAGGGTTTAGCGGGCCAAAGTCGGGATGTTTTACGGCCCTTGCCGCATATGCGACCGAATTATGCAAGAAGTCCGGAAGCGAAGTTGAGAAGGGCTTGCCACTTTTCTTGTCTTTCTTTCTTTTTACGTGCTGAAATAACGTAATCTCCTCTAATATAAACATGCGCTCATTTTCGAACCAGGAAATCGGTGAAAGCTTTAACGAAAGACCTATTGTAACGACGTTAGCGTTAGGTTTAGCTACCCCACCTTCACCAAGTTGCAGCATTGGTCTTTGTCGCGCTTTAGATATTCGTCCTGTCGAATTATTGGAAAGTTCTAATACTAGCTATTCAAAAGTCGAATCGAATTATTCGTTTAGCTAGTATTCGATTCGAATTCGAAACTCTAATATTCGCACACCCCTAATATATCATACTCATACATATACGGTGCATGACGGCGGCGGCAAAAACCAGCCGAGACTGTCCATATAATTGCTATCGCAATAAAACACACAAGAAGCTATACCGCGACATCCGTTAGGCCACCACCGTAAAGTTCACCCCGCATACCTAGCTTCAGGCGCCGCGGATGCAGAGCCGCCTGCGTCCCCCTAAGTGAGAAACAGCCTCTCGTAGGAAGAAAGATAACGCTGTCGCACAGCAGAGCCGGTGAGCAGCTCAAGGACACCGCCGCAAACCCTGCTCTTGGGCCGACCCGCGACATTGGAACGAGCCAAAAATTACAAGAAAATAGCTACATCCAGGTTTACGCGACAATATATCAATTCGGGCAGTTTCATTTAAAAGGATCATGTGCATGATCATGGAGGAAAATGCATCGCGCGAAATATATTTTAGTTTACCGAGTCAATATCGATTTCACCTTTAACTAGACGGTTCAGTTGATTAGGAAGTGTATGTCGAAGCGTTTGTTCGACGATTTTTTGTACCGATGTAATATTCATATTTGCGTCCATTTTGCCTTCGATTCAATTTTCCACCCATTATACGGCGGTAGTATTTCGCAACCTTTAAGCGTCCTCGCTCTGTTTTTGTCTTTTGTTGTATTGCAGTTGCTGTAGAGTTCTACATATTGTGGCAGCTCGCCGGTGATATGGTGCCACAAATCGCCCTGCTCGACATGCTCGGCTTCCGAATTACGGGAGTCGCGCCCGGGACTGTGGCTTCCTGGCTCCTGTCTCTCCATAACGGAGTCGTTCCTCGACGCGGATGGTTCGCCACCCTCCAGAGATGGGGCAAGAAGGGCGGTGTCCCGTACTCCATTAAAGAAGCGTTAAGGAACGCGGGGTTCCTCCTGTTCGTCATATACGGTCCTTAGGACAGGCCCGCGCAACGCCGCAACCCTGACCGTGAAACGCAGATTGCAGGCTCTGGCTGCGGCATCGCAGCGGACACTGATGGAGACGTTGCAAAGCTGTCGGCTTTCTTGCACGCAACAATAAATTTACGCACTTTTTGGGAACGGAAAACACTGTGTCGTCGCGGCAGAAACACAGTTGTTGTTGTTGTTGTTGTTGTTGTTGTTGTTGTTGTTGTTGTTGTTGTTGTTGTTGTTGTTGTTGTTGTTGTTGTTGTTGTTGCTGTTGTTGTTGTTGTTGTTCTTGTTCTTGTTCTTGTTTTAACAGAGAAGCTGTTTAAGCCTGCTGTAAAAACTGTGGTGGGTACAAGTGCGAACAAAAAATATTATCGAGAACGGGTATTTACCCCAGAAATCAGGCAAATCCCACTACTCACAGCTGGTTCACTAAAAATATGACGTCTGTCATAATCACATCGTGAATTTGTGGCGCAAAATCTCCAAAATTACCATTAGCAACAACTTTCCAAAAGCAATCAAAACCGAGCTATCGCTCGGCAGACTCTGTTTATTGGCTTTCAACACGGCAATTTTCGTTTTTTTTTTTGAACAACGTGCTTGAGTATCCACTCTTTGTCAGCTGTTCCTCAAAGATAATAAGTTCCTTCTGGAGGCGTCTGTCATAGGAGCAGGTGCGTTCTGTTCAATCAAAAAGAGTGGATCACTGAACGATTGTGAGGCAAGGACCTCGAATACGAGAATGTACCTGAAACCTCATTTATGCTCAGATGCACAACACAAGAAGAAATCGGGGAGATTGCAAGTTGGTGGTGATATTACAGGTATCGGGATATTACTAACACAGCAGTCAAAGTAATTCCAGAATGATGATAAAATTTTGAGCGTCTGAAAAAATATGCTATACTTTTCGTCTCTCATTGTCCTTCTATATTCTCCAAGCCGATCAGCTTTGGGCCGTCCAGAGAGCCCACGATGCGGCGGTCAGGCTAAGCCTGCCCGTCCCAACGTGGGAGAAGACCACTGCGCGCTAGTCGCGTCTCTCAGGACTATATTTAATAAAGTTCCACCATCCATCCATGAACCTACACCGTTCCCTCCCCTGCTCTCAATTTATGCCTCCGCTTTTGAACTCTAGCATGCCAGTTAAACAGTTCTCGCGGTTCCTCTTTATCATAATTCGTTCTAATTTCCCACTGTTGTTCCTTAATCGATATAATTTTGCTTGAAGGAGCAACCGCTGGGCAGTCAGCACAAGTGGGTACGAGCCACTGATTGAAACATAAACAACAACAACAACAACGGGCGTGAGACTACAGCGGCGACAAGGACGGCCATCGACGGTGTCGGCTGGAACGTAAGTCCTCACTTAATCTAATTTTATTTTTATTTATCAGAAACCCCTCCGCTCGCACAAAGGCTACGCCAACACAACAATGAGTCCGCTCTTACATTAAAATAAAAAAACTTGGAGGACGCTTGAGCTTCCCCTTCAAGAGTAGAACGCGATAGCTTAATCGGCCCTCGTGCGCATCCCTTTCTCAACTGCTCACCTATAGACGTCAGACTCTGCCCAGGCGGCGCTGAGAAAAACACCGCCACCAGCGCCCTCATCGTAGCCCTGGCACTAACTGGGTAGTGCAAAGAGAGCCGCCCGCAAGCGAATGTGCATAGGCCGCAATATAACCCTCCTCTTTCGTTGGTGTCGAGGCGCGGTTTCCTGAAAATCAAGGACCTGGAAAGCTTCTTCCGCCAATCCACGCTTCAGAAACAAAGGAAGCTGATCAAAGCGAACTGCGAGTACAATGCAAAATAAGTTTGAGTTATTCCCGCGCGCTGCAACTCGCAAGTACAAGCGAGCATCATACGACACCGAGTTCGAGGCAAGCCCTCCGACATCCGTTCTCTAGAGCCTAAATGCGTTAAAATCGGGTATATACGTATGCCACAGCGATAAAGTACCTACATACACGGTCAATTTACTTAGCTATGCATCTTACGATCAGCAGTAGAAAACTCGGTTCATCAGGGGCGAATGGCTCCGGCGATTTTCGCCTTTTCAGTTGCATTCTCCCTTAATTCATCTCTCGCTTCCTGTGCATTGGAGTGTTTTATTACGCATCTTCAAATGGTCTCTTCATGGTCGTCTTCCGTTTGTATGTACTGCAAATGGGGATACGTGCGTGTCCACTTTCGCGGGGTACAGCTAAAGGCAAAACCGTGGCCTCCGAGATAGCTACGGCAACCGCGGAGGACACGGGCGAAACAAACCTGAAGGGGGTCACGACCAACATTCTGCGATTTACTTGTATGACGCACGTGTTAGCTAGTTAGAACCAGAACTCTGATCCTTCAAAACGTACGTCCGCGATGCTGTGTTGTGACGACCACCTCGTCGCGGTGTGCGTATCACGCGTCTCCAGTCTGCCTCTAGCTGCTCACTTTGTGTTACACGACAGGCACCGCGATCAGAGCCTTTGCTGACCTTCATAGTCAAGGTTACCACGGTTTTGCATCAGGGCTACGCAAAACAACAGCAGAGCCACACATTCATGCCACCGGCTGTGGAGGACGCGGGTACTTCGCTTACCCAACACGCTCGCAACGGCCCGTATCCAGCGCTCTCGCCTTTCTTCTTCGTACGACAACTATGGAAATCGGTAAAACTGAACGTTGTTATTCAGTCTTTTACGTCCGTGGCAATCCACAACGCAACAGTGCGTCTTTTGCGGAGTTTCTTCGTAGCGTGCGGAGGGCTCTCGTCTGCTGCGTTTTTCGCCGTCGTTCAGGCGAGTGATCCAGCAAGCACTTCACGACGGCTCGGTGGCGCGTCCGACTAGCGGAGAGCAATTCACAGCTCTTGTTCTGAGTGCTAAATGCGCAAACACACGCGATATTAAGCTCAATCGTTGTTTCGCACTCGCTAGTTGCACCTGGTCCCATAGTAAACTGTGCGAGAGAGTCGGTCTATGCACTACTCAATACTTCTCCGACAGGTGGCGCCACACATCTTGGAAACTCCAGAGTCTGACGTCTATAGTTTCGGTTTTCGGTGCATGCCTCAACCGTGCCGTAAGGAAACGAACGACTGTGCGCGCAGCATTGGCCGTTTCAAAGTATCCTAGAACGCCTACTGCAAATACAGTTGTCAAGCGCCCACTACGGCATAATTATTCCTTTTGCTTATCAGCGAAGGGCCCACCACGCGTCCGTAAGGCAACACGCGAACCTACGCAGCTGTTCACTTTGTTGATGCTATTGCTGATGACGATGTATAAATATGTCTGAGCGCTTTGTAATGGGTGGGCCTTTAAAACACCCATTCGTTGCACAATTCACATGTTTTCAAGCCTGGCGCGATTCGACGCCTCTGCCATGCAATATTACATGCGCTAAGAAAACTGCCTCCACTACATGGCATTCATATAGTGTTTTTTTTTTTTTCGAAGCAGTTGCAAGAAATAGCGCGGCCATGTGGTAGAACACCTGCTGGCCACTCAGGCGGCCTGGTTTCGATTCTTACTCGAATCCGAATGTTTATATTATTTCTTTTATTTGCCTCTTTCTCCATTTTTTTGGTCACGGAGAAGATAATGATCTTTCGCTCACAACCAACGACACCTTCACCGAAGCCGACGACGACACCGCAATTTCTGCGAAACGAACTCTTTAACGCGATTGCGTTAAAACTAAGCACTCATGCAACAACCCCGGACAAATGCATCTGTATCAGCTCCAAGTGTGGCAGCCAGCTATTCTCACTAGTGCCGTGAGAAAGCTACTGCGCTAGAGCGTGCCTATGGTCAACAAATTCCTGAACAATATAATACCTGGGGTTTAACGTCCCAAAACCACGATATGATTATGAGGGACGCCGTAGTGGAGGGCTCCGGAAATTTTGACCCCCTGGGGTTCTTTAACGTGCACCGAAATCTAAGTACACAAACAGAGGTTCTGTTTGTGTACTTAGATTTCGGTGCCTGTAGTTCTGTTTGTGCTTAGATCACAGATCTAAGCACAAACAGAACTACAGGCCTGCATTCACGTGCAGCGATTCGGGTAAGGCGAGATGTCATTTCTTCAAACGGCTTACCGTAACTTTTCTTCAATGCGCACTTGATTACAGATACTGTCATGTACAGTTCTGTGATTGAATGTTAGAGGCACATTCCCAGGCAGATTCAGTTCTTCGGGAGCCTTCTGTTACGGCGTTTTTCTTAGCCTGCTAATTGCCTTCAGCATTACCCTTGTTCTTTTTTTATTAACCTTATATTTTACATGGTGTATAGTTTTTTGGCGCGTATTGCCAGAAAGCCGCTTTTGCAGGACCATGACCGTTGCTACGTTGTCGTACCAGGTTTTTTTTTTCGCTATAACAGGCTGCTTTTAGTTATTTATACAGCCTCCTACCGTGCACTCCAGTAGGTACTCTAAACACGCCCATAAACGGCTAGACTTCGCTCAAATTTTCAATACTTATTGTCCTCCTTACCAGAAGTAGTACAATGAAGAGTAAGGTCCATGCATAGCATGGTACAAAGAAGAATTATTTCAATCAGATTATTCAGATATGAATTGCACATATTTTTGAACGGCACCGGAAGTACATAGGTTTACAAAGGAAATGTGGGCTCTTGACTATGTCGTCACGCTGTGGAGCGATGATCCTATAAGGGGACAGATATGTGGAGGCAAGTGAGGTGATGGCCATGGAGAGGAAGCATTACCTTGACTCTGGGACGTTGCTCCTTTAAGTTGTCATCAAAGAGAACGGTACAAGCGAAGCAGATTGAATGTAAGCACACAAAGCCACGCTTGTCAATGCTTGTGGATTAAAAATTAGTTTCATTCCATGATATATGCATAAGACTAATTGAAGAGAAGGTAGTAACTGAACAGGTAAGGGGAGCTCCGCTGCAAATAATGAGGATCGGAAAACACTTTGGGAAGGCTGGCTGAAAACATATGCAGGTGTTTTCCGTTCGACTCGCCTTTAATTTTTATCTTTTCGCAGCGGTGTGCACCGGGCCCCCGGTTCCACAACGTCACGCCGTCGCGGTGAACGCTTGGAAACAAATTCGCATCATCAGGAGGCATCAAGCAGCGACCGCCTGATCAGCTTTAACTTCCAGATTGAGTCACTGTTCCGGTAAGAGTCTTTTTACTTTAGACTTAACTGCGAGTTGAGATGGCGCGCTGTCGATGGCGCCTGTATTATCGCATGCTTAACTGCTACATTTATGGTAACGGTAGCGCGCTAAAATATTTGTACAATAAAAAGAATAAGCCTTCCTGACTGTACCTTGCCCATGTTGTAAGTGAACAATGATTGACATGGCCTGGGTTGAATGTTTCCACTAGACCAGTGGTTCTCAGCCACGAAGGTTTCAGGGACTCCTTGTCGACTTGTCGAATTGATGGGGAACCCCTTTAAGTGAGAGAAAGGGGAGGGTTGTAAATTAACCCAATATGCAGCGTGAAATAGGTACCTTTTATTTCTACCTGCCAAAGTATGGTAAAAAAGATGCCACGTCAATTCAATCTCAACACCCTGTAAATAAGTTGCGCGTTCCGCAGGTTTCTAGCTGTGTTTTCTCGCAAGCTTATGTCGTACGAGCATTCTCGCAAGCTCATGTCGTACAAAACTGCAACAAAACTTTACAGCCATCTCACGAAGGAGAAACATAGGTGAGCTCCGCCGCAATGCAATGCTGTTACGCAACGAAGCAAAAAAAAAACCGGAAGGGGTCGTTGTCATGGGACATAATGTGCCTTCAAAAAACGCACGCTTTTTTTTTTTTTAAACCATAAGTTTCACGGACCTCTAAAAATAGCTTCGCGTAACCCCTGGGTTACGCGAACCCCCAGCTGAGAACCATTGCGCTAGACCTTAGTAATTGATCAGTCTACGTTTTACCGCAAGACAAAGTTTTGTTGTGCAGAGAGCTATCATGGCCGCATGGACCGCGAGGCATGCTTGCCATGGAACAAAGACGAATTCATGCAGTCATTGTTCAATATGAGCCGTTCATCATTAAATCCATGCGCCTTCGCACCCACCTGCGCTGTCGGATCGCGTCGTCATGCACGAACTGCAGTTTAGAGATGTTCTAACGGTGTTATACTGTCTTGTTTACAGGCCTTATTAGAAATCACGTCTTCAGAGGCTCTTGGTTCAGCCCACCATAACTCCACCATGGGCATGGCTGCCTTCATTAGTAAGCAGCCTAATCGTTGCCTATCTATCTATCTATCTATCTATCTATCTATCTATCTATCTATCTATCTATCTATCTATCTATCTATCTATCTATCTATCTATCTATCTATCTATCTATCTATCTATCTATCTATCTATCTATCTATCTATCTATCTATCTATCTATCTATCTATCTATCTATCTATCTATCTATCTATCTATCTATCTCTAGGTCGTTCCGTTTACGTGGTTGGTCTTCATTGGCTGTCTATTTTCTGTCGTGTTTTCAGCTATATTGTTAGGGAAGTGTTCATGAACAATGATGGCGTCATGAAGGTGTTTGTGGTAAAGGCTTCATGATTAGGGACCAAGAAGATTCTGCTTTATTGCGAGAAACACCTTTACACCCACACTTTTGGCTATGCGATGTTTGTGAAAAGTGTGGGCTGATGCTCAGAAGCCCGCTTAAATTACCCTAAGGAACAACTTACCGCTGTGAAGAAGGTATCTCTTAACGGGCTCCTGTAACACCTTTTTCGCGTCATCCCAGAATTACCTTACCATTACCTTACGTACCTTACCAAGGCTACGCAATGAGTGCGACTGTAACAAATCGGAATGTTGTACGAAGTAAGGCTAGCAGCCAGCTCTTTTAGTATCCAACCTGGCGTAACTCAACAAAGTGCTGGCGTAGCGAAACACGGCCGCTGCAGTGAGCGAAGCGACCTTCGTGCCGTCTATCGCTTCAATGCAACCTTAAACTTAGCGGGCAGCGCGCAGCACGAACAAGGGTATGAGCCGTCTGCTGCTAATCCCTCCGTCAATATGTCAATATAGCCTCCCATCCCCCTCCTTGGAGCTTGTTACGCGTACCTTGTTATGACTGTGGCAGTCGCCATTTTTGTGGGGTTTTAAAGTTTTAAGCGTTATGCAGTAATTGTTAGGGTGAGGTGCATGCACTAAGCAGATGCCTACAGTAGCACTATGACGTGGCGGAGACATTCGATTTAGCGACCAGAAGAAAAAAAGTTGTTCGCAAAATGACCACTTTGCACTCCTATTTTCGGCAATTTGATGAACATCGACAGTCTGTGTCGGTGCTCCGAAACCCCCTCAAGGGACACAAAACCTATCCCGCTAAAAAGATGGTACCTCTTTAAGGGGCCCTGCAACACCTTTCTCGATTGATCCCCGAATGACTTTGCCGTTCATTTCAGTTGCTTCAAGAGTCTGCCTCAAAAAAAAAAAAAAGAAAAGAGAGAGAGAGAGAAAGAAAAAAAGAAAAGAAAAAGGAAAAGATTTGGCAGATACCGCGCATTGTGCTCATCGGTTTCATGCGAAGCAGCCAGCGGCTACATTTGTGCTGTATTTTATGGCTTTCAGCCAAGCGTTGTGAGGTGGATCGACATCTTTCTGTAAGTGTAGTAGCTGTGTGCATATCGTGGGCTTACCAGGCACGTCGACAACACCGGCGTTTAAAGGGTAACTTATGGTGCGACGTAACGTCAGCCCTCACGTTATAGAGTTCATACGTCAGTATTATCGAAACTAAGTGCACTTCATAGTGCAATGTATTCGCAATGTATTCGTTAATGTATTCCTCCGGGGTCGAGCAATGCCTCAATATAGCTTTCCTGATCATAGGAATACAAATGTAATGTTTATTAGACTGCTATAAAAGCGGAGCCAACACTGGAACCACAGACGATAATCTGATATTACGCCTGTATCGTACAAGTACATATGTAGTGTTTGTTGCTTTCTTGTAAAATTAGATAGTACCACAACCACAATTGACGTAGCGCCGTCACCACGCCTGTATAGACTGTTTTTCCAAATTAGTTTATAGACCTGGCGTGGCTCTGTGGCAGAATACATGATTCCACACTGAATGCTTGGGTTCGATTCCTGCGGGGATTCAATTTTTATTCTTTCCATTCGTCGGGTCAACGCTGCCAATGTCGGTTTTTCTTAACGCTCTCGCATTTAAATTACCAATGTCTGTTCTCGCTGCACCTGGGTAGACGTAAACTGTCAAATCACCTGTGGCGCATACCCGTACACCGCGGCCCGTGGTAAACGGGTATCTGCCACACGTGTCTAAAGGAAAGGGTTTGACGACGTACACGACAGGATATTCATGTTATTCATGTCACGACCCGACAGTCATATTCCTCAAATCCTTTTACCATCTTTGGTCTACACCAAGGCCAATTTTGGTCTACATCAAGTTAAGGAAGCGATCACGAGAGCACCCAGACGTAGGCGGATAGATAGATAGATAGATAGATAGATAGATAGATAGATAGATAGATAGATAGATAGATAGATAGATAGATAGATAGATAGATAGATAGATAGATAGATAGATAGATAGATAGATAGATAGATAGATAGATAGATAGATAGATAGATAGATAGATAGATAGATAGATAGATAGATAGATAGATAGATAGATAGATAGATAGATAGATAGATAGATAGATAGATAGATAGATAGATAGATAGATAGATAGATAGATAGAAACGCTCAAAGTGCAAAGGGTTCGCTAAGAAATGCTTCGCATTTAGAAAGGACTAGACGCACCAGCATGACGGTGGTCGACTGCTGACGCGAAGGTCGCAGGATCGAATCCCGGCGGCGGCTGTCGCATTTCGATGGAGACGAAATGCTAGAGCACGTCGCAATAAAGCAATAAACGCCTCACAACAACAAAGCACGTCACAAGAAAGTGAGAAAGGTGGTCTAAGTGAAATAACAGAACGCAAATACGCGTGTCAATAATAATTTAGGCAGTTTCATTTAAAGAAGTGCATGTGCGATTCACAACGCATTGCGCGCAATATATTTTAGTTTACAGAGTCAATATCGATTTCATCTTTAACTAGACGGTTTAGTTCATTAGGAAAAGTATGTCGAAGCGTTTGTTCACTTATTTTCGTTCTGATGTAACACTCATTCATATAGTCATATTTTCATCCATTATATCTTCGATTCAAAGTTCTGCCCATTATACAGCGGTAGTATTTCGCAGCCGTCAAGCGTCCTCGTTTCGTTTTTCTTTTTTTTTTCTTGTCTTGCAGTGGTTATGGAGTTTTACATATTCTGGGAATTCATCGGTGCTGCTATGGTACCACAAATCGCGCTGCTCGACATGCTCGGCTTCCGAAATGCGGGAGTCGCGCCCAGGACCGTGGCTTCATGGCTCCTGTCTCTTCATCACGGAAAGGTGCCTCGGCGCGGATGGTTTGCCACCCTCCAGAGATGGGGCAAGAAGGGCGGTGTCCCGTACTCCATTAAAGAAGCGTTATGGAACGCGGGGATATTCCTGTTCGTCGTGTACGGTCCTTAGGGTAGCCCCGCGCAACGCGGCAGCCCGGAGCGTGAAGCGCCGGCTCTGGCAGTGGCGTCGAAGTGGACTGCGATGGAGCCGTTGCAAAGCTGTAATTTCTCTTGCACGCACCAATAAATTTACGCACTTCTTGCGAACGGAAAACACTGCGTCGTCACTGCGTCGTCACTGCAGACACCGCCGCCGCCGCCGCCGTCGTCGTCGTCCTCTTCCTTTTCGTACTCTGCGCATAGATCATACGCAATGCAGGGGAATGGGTGAGACGGTGGGTGGATTTTACCATTAGGTTCTATGAGGTAACATTCCTAGATGCTATAGTTAAAGGGCCCTTAAACCACCCAGAGGTCGACATTTAGTTGCGGGGTTTGAGTTATGCACGAGCCTTCAACAAGCACGCAGCCGCGAGGATTTTTGGAAACGGTGCCTTAATAGCGGTGCTACACGCGTTCGACGATCCAAAAGAGGCCGTCGCTCGTTTCGCCCTTTCCTTCTTCTTCAGTGGTAATTGAGGAAAGGAAAAAGGCACCTAATTTCTGTCTGCCTATAGGCGACACGGCGCAGTGCCTTGTAGGGGTGGGGGTAAGGAGGGAATAAAAGAATAGTAGGAAAAATAGAGAAAGAAATGAGAGGGGCACATCCATCCAACGAAGAGAGAAGAGGACAGGAAAGAAGGGGGAAACGGTCACGGGAGTTCAGGGACGGGATCACGGAACACAGCCAGAGGCACGGTGCACAACATCGACGAAGCGGCGAAGGCCCCGGCGATGAGCGGCGCACAGCATAGCGGGCGAGGCGACCGTCACGGGGCGCCGATCAGCGAGAGGTACGAGGAGTAATCCAGGACATCGCGGCCGGCACGTCCATCTTGCTTGAAATCCAGCGAGCGAATCCGCCCTTTCCTTCGCTGTGCTCCGTTCGTCGATTCGTCTCTCCTTCTGGCCGAGTACTCCTCCTCGCCGTGCGAGGAGGAAGAGCGGCGAGCGCGCGTACCTACGAGGTACTACGAGGGGACAAACAGGTTCTTTTTGTGGATGACATGACCAGACGCGAATGTTGACGTCACGGTCAACACTGGGGATTACCGAAAGGCCCGGAGAGCAGAAGGGGTTGCTTGATGGAATTTGTGGCGCGCCCGCGGCTCGTAGCGCTGCCGTGTTTAACATTCTCGATAGGGACGGCATTCTGACTGGATGCGCGAGTTTGCTTGAAATGTCAAAAAATCATCGGAAGTGGTTTAGGGTCCCTTTATATATTATATTGCACTTAAACTGCCAGTTATTCGTTTTCAAATATTTAAAGCCGGCAGACGCTGTTGAAGCGAACTTGTAGCTGAGAACGCAAATAATAAGGGAGCCCCTTAGCGAAAATGGGTTGTCAAGTGATTAGAGCGTCATACTCCAGTACTTAGCGCTGTAGAAGCACACCGTCTCGATTACAATGTATAAAAAGTGAACTGATGCTTCATAAAAGCACGGCACTAGTGAATAAACCACTTTTCTTTTTTTGCTATTAAAATGTTCTTTCGCTATCATTTTACCGGGAGTAACTGGCATTCGTACCCCTGCTTTCCCTGTATCAAACGCTGGCTCTTCTTCGGTCACAATTACCTTTCACGACAATCCTGGCTCAACTTTTTCTTTTACTATAGCAAGGAATATACTGCGAAATATCTTGATATTTATGTATTCATTAAAATAGAGTGACCTCTATGGAACAGAAGTGATACTGCACAGCTGTATACTATAGAGCACAGTCACTTTCACCAGCATGTCTTCCTCCCCTGTTTCCCATTTTTCCATAAAGTTGCTGAGGAGTAGCAGTTAGACATTTCTAGACATTTATGTATTCATTTGAATAGAGTGACCTCTATATAATATAAGTGGTAGAGGACGGTACCTCCGTATACTATAGAGAACAGTCACTTTCACCAACATCTCTCCCTCCTCCTCTCGCTCATTTTCCGTAAAGTTGCTGAGGAGTGCAGTTAGACATTTCTAGACATTTATGTATTCATTTGAATAGAGTGACCTCTATAGAATATAAGTGTAGAGGACGGTACCTCCGTATACTATAGAGAACAGTCACTTTCACCAACATCTCTCCCTCATCCTCTCGCTCATTTTCCATAAAGTTGCTGAGGGGGTAGCAGTTTAGAGAGACTCTCGAGGCCGACCTCGTCTTCTTTTTCTTAATTAACATTAGCTTCTTTATCTTCTTCACTCAAGGAAACACAGTGAAGTCCACGTAAGGAAGAGGACCACAGGAGATAATTATCTGAATTTCTTTCTCGCTACCTTTCAGCAAGATTGCACTTAGCTATTCTAGAATAGTTAATTTCTAAATGTTTTTTGTCGTTATCTCAGCCCAGCTACAATACGCTCCTACCCGATTCCTTGACAGTATTTTCGGCGCTAGCGATGATTATGGCTTTACGAAAGCTCAGCCCTTCAATCTCAAGAGTGGGCATAGTTACAGATTCTTTACATTTGTGTTCAGCACTCGCTGCAAATAGTGATTCTCAATTATCACGTACTTTTCATTTTCTTGTTCCCACCCACGTAACTTTAGTCAGATTAATCTGGGTTCCGGGCCACAAAGGGATAAAAGAGAATGAAATGGCGGACACTCTGGCGAAAGCCACTCTCAGTCGTCTGATACTCTCAATTATTCCCATACCAGCACTCACAATTCGTGACAGATTTAGAAGGCGTGCCATAATTCCAGACTCTGGTAAAACACTAATAGCTCATCGAAACGAATATCGATACCTCTCGTTCTCTTGGCATAGGAATTTCTGTTCAACAAAAAAGATGGAGTTAGTTTTACAAATTACGATGTCGCGTTCCAAAACTAAAGTTTTATATGCATAGAACTGGTCTGGTTCCTTCCCCTTTTTGCTTGTTTTGCAACACGGACGAAACAGTTGAACATTATTTTTTATCTTGTAACCGCTTCAATTCACTGAGGAAAAACATTCTCAAAGCGGCGTGCAATCGAATTAGACTGGATTTCATTGCTTCTAGTATTCCATCCTTGGGAGCCTCCTCATTAGGTCATTGTCACCGGGATGTCTGTTCTGCTGTACGAAAATTCTTAGTTCAATCAGGGTGGTCGTTGCTTTTCAAATTTTAAATTAGCATTATTAATTTATTAAAACTGCTTTATAATTCATTAGTCATAGAATTCATACGTGACCACTTCTATAGATAAATTATTCGTTTCTTGGCAAATCCCCCAGAGTGGGTGTGAGCCATTCATAAAGGCAATCGTCAGCATCATCATTACAGCGGCGGCAAGGACGGCGATCGACGGTGCCGGCTGGAACGTAAGTGCGCATTTCATGTAACGCTATTTTTATTTAGAAGCAGCCACTCCGTTCGCACGATCCTTTCGCGGACAATGAATCAACGCGAAAAACTAAGCACTCACGAAGCAACCGCAGACGAATGCATCAATATCCTCTGCAATCGCAGCAGCCAGCTGTTCTCATTTGTGCAGTGAGAAAGCTACTGCGTAAGAGCGTGCGAAAGGTCAAGAAATGTCCGAGTTCTTCATCAGGGGACCCGTATTCTGAAAATGTTTTTAAAGTGGCTAAGTTAATAATAATAATAATAATAATAATAATAATAATAATAATAATAATAATAATAATAATAATAATAATAATAATAATAATAATAATATCTGGGGTTTAACGCCCAAAACCACGATATGATTATGAGAGACGTCGTAGTGGAGCGCTCCGTCAATTCGGCCACCTGGGGCTCTTTAACGTGCACATAAATGTAATTACACGGGCCTCAAGATAATAAGAAAAAATACTATAGCGAACATTGATAGTAAACACGTTACTGAATAGAGCTCGCCATTCCAAAAGCTTTTTTTAATTAGATCAAAAAGCTGCGTGAATTCGAGTCCTAGGCTCAAATTTGCAGAAAAGTATTTACGTTAAAATTGTTTGTTAAGATATCTTTCAGTATACCGTGATCTCCTACATATCGTTAGCGAAAGCAGCCAGGCAATGGCAAAGTGCCCTTTTAAAAGTAAAGCTCCGGTAATTCTATTCGTTCTATTTGTTAACTAATCGAGGAAATACTCCATCCTTAGAAACTCCGCACATCATGCAGCCTTGATGCAAAGCGAACTCTAAGTGCTCTTCACTCGTCGTGAAGACAGCGTGAAGGTCAATCATAAGGAGTGTGAATTGGAACCGATTTCACGAAACCTTCCACATAAGTATTATGTGGGCATGACCAGCGAAATACCTATACCGTTAAGTGTTACAACGTCGCCAGCTTGCGTAAGTGTTTCTAAGCACAAACAAAACCACAGGCCTGCATTCATGTGCAGCGATTCGGGTAAGGTACAATGTCATTTCTTGAAACGGCCTAGAATAACTTTACTTCAATGCCCACTTGATTACAAACACTGCCATGTACAGTTCTGTGAGCGAATGTTAGAGACAGATTCCCAGGAAGATTCAATTCTTCAGAAGCCCTCTATTACGGCGTCTTTCTTAGCCTGCGAATTGCTTTCAGAATTACCCTTATTCTTTTTTTTATTAACTTTTGTTATTTTACATGGTGTATACTTTCTTGGCACGCATTGTAGAAACGTCGCTTTTGCTAGACCACGGCCGTTGTTGCGTTATCGTACCAGGTGTCGTATTTTTTCGCGATAACACGCTGCATTCATTTATATCTGCAGCCTCGTCCCGCATACTTCGATAGGTACTGTAATACGCCCTTAACTGGCTAGACATCGAGCAATTTTCAGTACTTTTTCTCCTTTTACAAGAACTACTACACTGAAGATCGATGTTCATTGTATAGTATGGCACAAGAAGGATGATTTCAATCAGATTATTCAGATATGGGTTGCACGTCTTTTTGAACGGCAGAGGAAGCACATAGGTTTACGAAGGAAACGTGGGCTCGTAAAGAGATCCCTGCAACACTTTTTCACCGTGGTCAGAAAACGCTGTCGATCGGTAGTCGAGGCTCCCGAGAACATGCGAGCCTAACATTATAGCGCAGCACGCGGACCGAAATTTACAATAAATTCTCAAAGTCAGCTAAAAATCGCTTCCTTTTCTCTCGACAAATGATGCTATTTACTCAAAATCACTCCGTCATTGACAAAAGTTCCACGCCATTGGCTGATTTGAGCATGGCGGGCTCAGTAGTTACTGCAACCGCCGTGGGAGGCCGCCACGTGATCTCCCCCCCCCCTTCCGCGCATGCGCGCGATCGCACTAAAGGTAAGACGCGCGTTCGAAGAAAAAAAAAAGTTCTCAAGGTCACGAGGCATGCGTGACGTACCTTCTTCCCTCGTGGCAACCCTCCCTGCTTCGTTTGCAGCGCTTTTGTCGGGACGCGAGAAGAGAGAAAGCGATTGCAGCCTCCGACAAATATTAAATGCGAAGCACTTCTTAGCGAACCTTTGGCACTTTGAGCGTTCCTATCTATCTATCTATCTATCTATCTATCTAGCCGCCTACGTCTGGATGCGCCCATGATCGCCTCCTTAACTTGGTGTAGACCAAAATTGGTATGTGATGGTAAGAGAATTTGACAAATATGACTGTCGGGTCATGACATGAATAACGTGAAAATCCTGTCGCGTACGTCGACAAACCCTAGTCCAGACACGTGTGGCACATACCCGTTTACCACGGGCCGCGGTGTACGGGTATGCGCCACAGGTGATTGAAAGTTTATATCTACCCAGGAACGGCGAGAATGGACATAGGTAGTTTAAATGCGAGAGCTTTAAGAAAAACTGACATGGGTAGCGTTGACCCGACGAATGTAAAGAATAAAAAATTAGGGTCCCAGCAGGAATCGAACCCAAGCATTCCGCGTGGCAATTAGGTATTCTACCACAGGGCCACGCCAGGTCTATAAACTGGTTTGGAAAAACAGCCTATGCAGGCGTAATGCCGGTGCAACGTCAGTTGTGGTTGTGGTGCTGGCTATCTAATTTTACAGAAAGGAATAAACACTACATATGTACTCCTACGGTACAAGCGTCATATAAGGTCTGTGGTTCCAGTGTTGGCTCCGCTTTTACAGAAGTCTAATAAACCTTACATTTGTACTCCTGTGATTCAGCAAGCTATATAGAAGCATTGCTCGACCACGGAGGAATACATTAACAAGAGTTACGTATTATAATCACATGATTGCACCACAATGTGCACTTAGTTTTGATAATACTGATGTATGTACTCTAACGTGAGGGTTGGCATTACCTCGCGCCGTAAGTTACCCTTTAACGCCAATGTTGTCGACGCGCCTGGTAAGCACATGATGTGCGCACAGCTACTACACTTACAAAAACACGCCAGTCCACCTCATGACGCTTGGCTCAGTCCATCAAATACAGCAAAGAAGTACTCGCTGACTGCTTCGCATGAAACTGATCCCACAACGCGTGGGATCTGCCGATTTTTTTGTAACTCCGCTCGTACTGGACAGATTCTAAAAATTTTTGCCGCGGTCGATTCGGGAGGCAATAAGTTCCTTGAGTGAAGCCATTCCATGGCGACTCGGAAAAGTGTTGCAGGGACCCTTTAGGTATGACGTTGTTCAGGTCAAGCGATCATCCAATTAGGGCAAAGGCATGTGGAGGCATGCAAGGTCATGGTTTCGGAGCGGTAGTATACTTTGGTTGTGGGACGCGGCTCCATTAAGTTGTCATAGGCGAGAATGGTACAAGCAATGCAGATCGAATGTAATGGCACATAGCTATGCTTGAAAACGCATCTCGTTAAAAAAAAAACGTTTCATTGCATTATATGCAATAAAACTAATTGCAAAGAAGGTAATAACTGAACAGGTAAGGGGAGCTTCGCTGCAAATAATGAGGCCTTAGAACACACTTTTCGAAGGCTGGCTGAAAAACATTCAGGTGTTTTCCGTTCGAATCGTCTTAAATTTTATCTTTTTACAGCGGTGTGCACCGGGCCTCCGGAGCGACAACGTCGCGCCGTCGTTGTTAATGGTTGGAAACGTCATAAATACGTCAAGCAGCGACCTCCTGATCAGGCCTAACCTGCTGCCCCAACAGACTGTTCCCACACTTCCGGTGAGAGTCTTTTCACTTCAGACTTAAGTGCGAGTTGAAGTGGCTTGTTATCGATGGTGCCTATATTAAGTCGAAAGCCTTAGGTGCTTCATCAAACGCGAAAGTTGACCGTCTGCTCGGCGGCGTCAACACGAGCAGCGGCGTAGCCGGAAGGGGTTGGGGGTAGGGGGTTCAAGCCCCTCCCCGAAAATATTTCAATTTTGCTTGCGTATATGTACACGCACACATACAAACGCACAGGACGAACATACATTTAAGTACGGTTGAACTCCCCCCACCCCCGAAAAGGTTTCTGCCCACGCCGCTGAACACGAGTAATGCGAAAAAACCATTTATCCACACGCGTGGTGATTCCACGAGAGATCGACATGCCCTGTCCGGTTCGCAATTTTTGTTTTGCCTGGGTTTTTTATATGTTGTGTGGGCACATTCAAAGTGCACGGAACTGAAATTTTATTTCCAGAAACGCTCCCAGCGCGCCAAAAAATATTTGAAGGTGGTGGCGCATGCCTCCTGTTTTTGCTCACTGCATGTTTTCGGATTTCACGGCCGAATTTAGCGCGAACTATAAATGATGTGTCGAAAATTTATTTTGCTGGTTTTAATACGCACTACTGTGACTTACATCCCGCTTTTTTTATGCCGTCCTCATTAAGAAGAAAATGTGAAAAAAATGGCAAACACGGCCGAAATCAAAAAAGGGTCCCTAAGTTTGAGGCGCCTTGGCGCCCTTTACTATTTCCAAACAGAAACTTGAAAACAGTGTCAATATAGAAAAGAGCGTTTGCAACATTTATACGGAAGATCATTTTCCTACGGTCAGCGCAAAAAAAGAAAAAAAATTGTTAAAGAAGCGAGTTTTTTCAAAAAGTACATTTTCAAAAAATAAAATAAAAAAAACTCCGGTCTCAATTTTGGACGGCAATTTTTTTATCGAAGAGCGCTTATGTCAATGAAACACACAGTTTAATATCATAAGTCCTCATTTGCTTGTTTACGAGATATAACTGGCCAAAGTGACCCTTGCTGTGAGTGCTCACTTCAGGGCGACTGATGGTTGTTAATAGCTTGCTTGTGCGTAAATCGCAGTTTTAATTATTCTGCTGCAGCAAAACCTTGCTCTGGTGGCTTTTCGTCAAGAAAAATGTGTTCTCAGATTTTATTTGGTTCTACTGTGTGCGAAAGTGGGCTGCTGCCGCCTTCTAAAGGGTGATTCCACGAGAGATCGAACATGCCTGTCCGGTCGATATTTTTGTTTTGCCTGGGTTTTTATATGTTATGTGGGCACATTCAAAGTGCATGGAACCCAAAATTTTATTTCCAAGAAATGCTCCCAGCGTGCCAAAAAGTATTTGAAGGTGGCGGCGCAGACCTCCTGTTTTTGTTCACTGTAATGTTTTGGGATTTCACGGCCGAATTTAACGCGAGCTATAAACGATGTGTCGAAAATTTTCTTGTTGGTTTTAATACGCATTACTGTGAATTACATCCATGCTTTTTTCCAAGTATCTCAAGGAGCCTTTGCAATATTTATGCGGAAGATCGTTTTCCTACAGGCAGCGCGAATAAGAAGAAAATAGTTAAAGAAGCGAGTTTTTTTTTTCAAAAAAGTACATTTTCGAAAAATAAAACAACTCAGGCCTCAATTTTGACATTTTTTGTCGAAGAGCGCTCATGTCAGTGAAAACACCATGTTAATATGTATGTCCTCATTTGCTTTGTTCACGAGATTTAACGGGCCATAATTACCCTTGCTGTGTGTGCTCACTTCAGTGCGATCGATAGTTGTCATCAGCTTGCATTGCACTTAAATCTAGTTTTATTTTCCTGCAGTAAAACCTTGCTCTGGTGTCTTGTCGTCAAGAAAAATGCATTCTCAAACTTTAATTATGTCTAGCGTGTGGGGATGGGCTTCTGCCGCTCTCTAAAGGCCGAACGCGTACGCAGTTTGCAGCTTACAACCTCAACTTACCCGCCAGTATTCGTCAATCAGAAGCACGCGAGACACCGCGAACACCTGGTTTAGGTCACTTTGTCAAAACTCTCCTTGCACACAGAATAAAGCATCTGTATGCAGCGAAGGCCAACTTAATCTGTAACTAAATGCCACAATCAGCAGGCGCGCTGTTATGCAGTTGTTTTCTCACTGCCTGCTTGCTTCCCTTCCATTACATGCATTGTACGCTCTAACCATCTTCCCATTCGACGCACATTGTGCCTAAACATCATTTGTAAAAAAGTTAGCTCAATGATTTCCGAGCCGTTTATTTCACTTCCCGCAATCACATGTTTTCGGCGTCGCAGATAATGTCTTCCTGTATCATGTCGACCTTTACCTCAGCGTTTCAGCAGCCAGAAAACGTGCGGTGCGGCATGATTAAGCCAAGAGTGGCCGAAGCTTCCCAATCGATGATGTTTTGTTGCTACTTTACTTAAGTGCTTTCCCACGTCGAGGACAGCAAAGGTCATTGGTGGCACCAGACGGACATTACCCTTAGTTTTGACAATGAGTGCGGCCTACAAATTAAATATTACAGCCCAAAGCGCTTAGACACCCTTAGTCATAAAATGTTAAACCGTAAGCAGTTCTGGAAAGGCATTCATGACAGCTGCGCAGATGTGAGATAATTTGTGCGGCGCCGTTCAGTATAAACGTTTCGGCTTGCTCTAGGTCTAGCTGTTCACTACACGCGATGCGCGCGGCCCATGGCTACGTCCGATTGTTCTGTGCCGATTATTTACGCGTTCACAAAAAGAAGATTGCTGAGGAAAACGTTTTCTTTGCGCAAAATTTTTTTCTTTGCTCTTTTTGTTGTTGCCTACCTCCAGAAGCTACTGTCATAGGCTGAGGATCTTCGCGACACCTGCGAGGTCTGCTTGCATTGCTTTAGGCTCCTCAAGGAAAACCTGTCTACATCTAACCGCGATGAGGTAGACCAGGCATTCCTTCAGGAAGAAGAAGCGGTTGATATCTTGAACAGGCGCGCCCATCTTTCCTCTGATTGTAGGCGAGGTTGTAGGCTGCAAACTGTTTACACGTGAGCCATTTAGAGGGCGGCAGCAGCCCACTTTTGCACACGCTAGACACAAATAAAATCTGAGAACACATCTTTCTTGACGAAAAGCCACCAGAGCAAGGTTTTGCTGCAGCAGAATAAATAAAACTGCGATTTACGCACAATGCAAGCTATTAACAACCATCAGTCGCACTGAAGTGAGCACTCACAGCAAGGGTCACTTTGGCCAGTTATATCTCGTAAACAAAGCAAATGAGGACATATGATATTAAAACTGTGTGTTCATTGACATAAGCGCTCTTCGATAAAAAATTGCCGTCAAAATTGAGACCGGAGTTTTTTTTATTTTATTTTTTGAAAATGTACTTTTTTGAAAAAACTCGCTTCTTTAACAATTTTTTTCTTTCTTTGCGCTGACCGTAGGAAAATGATCTTCCGTATAAATGTTGCAAACGCTCTTTCTATATTTGACACTGTTTTCAAGTTTCTGTTTGAAATAGTAAAGGCGCCAAGGCGCCTCAAACTTAGGACCCTTTTTTGATTTCGGCCGTGTTTGCCATTTTTTCACATTTTCTTCTTAATGAGGACGGCATAAAAAAAGCGTGGATGTAATTCACAGTAGTGCGTATTAAACCAGCAAAAAAATTTTCGACACATCATTTATAGTTCGCGCTAAATTCGGCCGTGAAATCCGAAAACAATGCAGTGAGCAAAAACAGGAGGCATGCGCCACCACCTTCAAATATTTTTTTGGCGCGCTGGGAGCGTTTCTTGGAAATAAAATTTTCAGTTCCGTGCACTTTGAATGTGCCCACACAACATATAAAAAACCCAGGCAAAACAAAAAATGCGACCGGACAGGCATGTTCGACTCTCGTGGAATCACCACGTGATTTCGTCACCATATGATGTTATCATGACGTCACAGATCACCAGAAATTTGTGATGTCATCGTGACGCTACATAACGTGACGCAATATAACGACGTCATCACATCACATCGTCAGTCGGTCAAAGGTGGGCTGATCACGGAGGCAATGCAACAAAACCAGGTGAGGTGCAGAAAGCTTGCAATGCCTCCGATACTGGAGGCAATGCAAAACCCCATTAGCTGCAGAAAGCTTTAGGTTGGGCTGCGGGGAGGGGGAGGGGAGGGAGGCCAATACATCGACTGAGAGAAAAAGAAAGATGGCTTTCGAATGCGTAAGGAACCCTGTGAGTTTCTGTCGCGCGCTTAACTGCTACAAAAACTGGGCTGGAATAGTTGTACGTTCCCAAGAATAAGCCTTCCTCACTGTATTCTGCGTATATTGGAAAAAAATATTGATCAACGTGACTTGAGTTGAATATTTCCGCTAGAACTCAGCAACTGATCAGCTCACGTTTCCACGCTCCCGGCCGTGGTCTGTGCGCGAGACGAGGGGTGCTATGCAGGATGGCCCGAGCTTGGCGAAACTTTGAATCTCTGCGAGCTCTGCCGACAACCCCTTTTGAACGAACTAAAAGTACGAAAAAGTCAAATCTATTACCCAGCGCGCGCCGCGTTCCATTGGTTACGATGGAAAGCGGCGCCGCGTGGGCGGTCGACAAATTTGTGTGACGTTTTCAAACCGCCGCATCTTCTTTCTTGTTTGTCGTTCCACTGAGTGCAGAAGTGCACCTGTGCAAGAATAGTGTCAGAAATTTTTTACAGGTACGGGCTTTAATTTCATTTCGAGCCTTTAATGGCTGCCCTAAAATTCTTTAGAATAAATAGTACCGTAGCCAGCAAGCGGCACGATTCAGCTGTAAGCTGCGACGTAACTTCATAACATTTGACCTAACATAATAGTCGACGTAATACTCGATAGGTGACTAGGGGGTGGGCGCCCCCCCCCCCCCCCCAGTCACCTATGAGGGGCGGGAGCGAAACCTGCCCCATACATTGACTTAGTAGGGGCAGTGGCGTATCTGGGGGGTAACACCGCCCCCCCCCCTGAAATTTTATTTTGCCATGGCATACATAGCTCAAAATGACATTCGATCACATCTGCCTGCCCGACCCGCACTTCAGATCAAGAAGGTGTCCCCCGAAAAAATTTCTGGCTACGCCCCTGGTAGGGGGGGGGGGGTCTGCGACGAACCTTCGCCCCCCCCCCCTGATGGGGAACCCTGCGCACACCTATGTTTGCGATTGAACAAAGACAAATTCACGCAGTCATTGTTCAGTATGAGCCGCTCATTATTAAATGCATGCGTCTTCGCACCCTTCTGCGCTCTCAATGCGCGTCATTATGCACGGACATCAGTTTGGTGATGTTCTAACGGTGTTATGCTTTCTTCTTTACAGGCCTTATTGGAAATCACGTCATCCCAGGCTTTTGGTCGAGTCCACCAGCCCACCCTAACCCCACCATGGGCATGCTGAAGTAATAGGTAAGCATCCTGTCCGTTGCCTATCTATATCTATCTATCTATCTATCTATCTATCTATCTATCTATCTATCTATCTATCTATCTATCTATCTATCTATCTATCTATCTATCTATCTATCTATCTATCTAATCACGTGATTGTTATTGGTGGGCTCATTATGTTATTTTCGGTCGTGTTTTCAGCTATGTTGTTGAGGAAGCGTACACGAACAATGATGAATGCGCCCCCATTACATAGTTCAGTTAGCATCACGACCGTGTTTGTGGCGAAGGCATTATAACTAGGGACCAGGAAAAGTTGTTTGTTAAGAGAAACACCTTTACACCCACACTTGATGCTCAGAAACCTCCTTAAGCTACCCTAAGGGACACACTCACCGCTACGAAGAAGGTGCTTATTAAAGGGCACCTGCAACATCTTTTTCGTGTCATTCCGGAATCACCTTACCGTTACCTTACCTTGCCTTACCTTACCTAGGCAAAGCAATGCGTGTGACAGCAACAAATTGGAATGTTGTTCGAAGTAAGGCTGGCAGTTAAGTCTTTTAACATCCAACCTCATGTAACTCAACGAAACGCTGCCTTAAAGGGGTCATGAAGCACCCCTTGGGCTGATTGAAAAAACACATCCTGCGGAAAGCTGACACGGCTATGAACTGCTCTGCCAAATATTACAGTCGTGCGCGCCGCGTAATGGCCACAAGCGGAGCGCGAAGTTGCCGTTTCCCCAGGCACCCTCTTTTCAAACAGAGGCCGGTTCTCACTCTCGTCGGGGGCGGGGCGTCTGTCCGCTGTACGTCGCAAAGACATAGCATGCTTATTGGCCGATAGCCGACGTAAATCGAGAGCGGCGTTCGGATCAGATGCGCTTCTTGCCGCGGAATGCCGCCACTTGCCGGCGCCGCACTCGCGCAAGCGAATCACAGCGGGAGAGCGATCGCGTTTCATGACGCGCGCTGGCGTAACTTCTTTCCCCCATGCCATCCCTCCCTGTCTAGCTTCCAGTGCGCTCGTCGGCACGGGAAAAGAGAGAAAGCGCTGGGAGCGTGCGCCAAACCCCCGTAACTCCGCTGATTCTTGACGGATTCGAGAAATTTTTGCGGCAATCGATTCGGGAGGCAGTACACTCCGATACTGAGGCCATTAGATCATTACTTGGAAAAGTGGTTCATGACCCCTTTAAGAAAACACGGCCGTTACAGCGAGCGAAGCGACCTTCGTGCCGTCTATCGCTTCAACGCAAATTTAGGCAGGAGCGCACAGCCCGAACAAAGGTTTGAGCCGTACGTCTGCTAACCCTTCCGTAAATACAGGCACCCGTCACTGAGCAGAGGGTACGACGGAGCGGTTATTTGCCGTCTCAGTATCGCCGGCATCGGCCGCCAGGGATACCAAGAAAATGACACGCTCGCAGAGCACATCGACGCGCTCAAGTGCCCCCTTTTGTTAACCTTTTGAACGAAGGCTCCCTGGGTGCGGCCATATTACCCTCTGGGGTGTTGTAAATATGCTTGACTACCCCTCCCCCCTCAAAAAAGAACAGAAAAAAATGCACCGCCAGGCTAGACTTGAAAAACCCGATGGCTTGTTGCAGAGAAATGCGCCAATGTCGGCGTTGGGGTCTTTGGTAGTGTGCGAAAAATCAGAGTTGTCCATCGGCGAAAATTCAAAATAGAGGCAACCAAATAAATGATAAAGATCTCCGATTCCGGTTGGAATCGAACCCAGGACTTCGGCGTGGATAGCACGTGTTCTACCCCAGAGCCACACTAGTGCTCAAACTATTTTGGAAAAATAATATATACGAATGTCATCTAGTGCGGGGAGCGTCCTTAAGGCATATAATATAGCGTGGCAGAAGCGCGGAATCGCAACAGGCTTCAACACATGTCAACTGCGCAACGAGTGGCTCGTTTAAAGGCTCACCATTTACAAAGATCGCATGCATAATTAAAGGGACACTAAAGGCAAATAACAATTTATGTCAGAGTGAAAGCTCAATGTATGACAACGTCTAAAACGGCAGTATTGTGACGGAGGCGAGATGTAGATTTATTAGATATGATATTTATACCAGTGAATCGGCAACCAATACAATATGGCTGATGAGCACCACGCGCAAGCGCTTCACATTTACTCGTCTTCTTTATCTTCGGAGAGCCCATGTCGCACCGTCGCAATAAAATTAGCAGCAGTGCCTTACTTACCGAAAAATTAAGCTAAATATATCACACGATGAGCGTCACGAGCGGGACATTTTGGAAATGATCCCGATGACGTGAGAGAGTTCGACTAAAATTAATCACTCGTAATCAAACTAGCTGCAATAAAAAATGAACCTTCCGTGCATCAAGAGACGTAATAAAATGCTGCTTGTTCATTTCTGTTTGATTCATGGAAAAAAGAAACTCTTTGGCATTGCCATGGCCCATGGGGAACGGCACGCGTGGTTCAAAGGTTCCGTTTCCGCCGAACTGCGCTTCGCCCGGCGCCCTGCTTCGCCCACGCGGTCGCGTCTCAGTGGTAGTTTCGGTATCACATACTGCCGCGTGTGTTATGCGCGCTCGTGAAAGTCGCTCAGACAGAAAGTTCGACAAAATTCCGCATGCATGTGATGTTGCCGGATGCCCGAATGGTGCACGCCGCCAGTGCACGCCGACGCGCAGTAAAGGCGGGCAATGTTGGGCACGGCAACAGTGACGTGAAAAAGACCGCTTTCAGGCGGGTGATATGAAATGCGCTAACGCGATTCGGACCACTAAAACGTGATTTTATTACAAAATAAGCAATTCCTTGGCACAAAAGTAGCACTACGAGGTTTCTAGACGGCTATTTCAACAATCAACGTCGACTTAATATTTGCCTTTTGGGTCTATTTAAAGGGACACTAAAAAAAAGATTTTTCTCGTGTTACTAAATAACCCTTTCACGATGCCAAAAACGCCACGCTTGCCGCGATAAGGCGTTCGGTAAGCGAGAGAACGCGCAAAAATAAATTACCACTGTCGACACCACCTCGAAATCGCACTAAACGCCGTGACGTCATAGATTTTGACGGCATCTTCTAGGTTCTACGTCAGGTCCTAACGAGTAAAAATGAAGTACATTGTCCTCTGCGGGGGCCATAGAGTTTCCTACAATACTTACTAGAGAGAACTCTGGCGCTAGTGTCTATGGGAGCTGCAACGCATGGCGCTTCAGCCAGCATGGTAATGATGGGTAGTACACTAATTTGTCTAAACTTCGTTCATTCGGCTCCGTTTGGCTCCGCGTCGGCTGCATCCGCTTTGTCGCAAAACAAAGTTCAACAAAAGTCAGCAGTTCCACTTCACCACTTTAACTTTTTTATGCTCACCAAATCAAACCTGGTCACGAAGTTCACAACGGTCGATTCTTTTATCCGAAACGAACACCAAAACACAGAAATAAACAAAGCCTCAAGTACGTTCGAAGCCGCAAGCACGAAGACTAGGCAAATTTGTGTACTACCCATCATTCCCATGGTAGCTGAACGATCGCAGCGCCAGAGTCCCCTCTAGTTAATTTTAGGAAACTCTATGGCGGGGGCCAAGATCAAGGAAGTTTCGTTGAGCCAATG